>NC_064643.1:587651085-587886085 GCF_023864345.2 Schistocerca serialis cubense
TTTGTAGCGTTAAGGACTGCGCTCTCCTATCATCTCGACACTTTTACGATGTAACGAGCCAAGTGAACAAAATGTGGCACCAAGAAGAGTACAATCAACAACACTATCGATCAATGCCAAACCGAACAACTGCTAGCGTAAGGGCCAGAGGTGCGTTATTGTTCGCCGGCCGGGGTGGCCGAGCAGTTCTAGGCGCTACAGTCTGGAACCGCGCGACCGCTACGGTCGCAGGTTCAAATCCTGCCTCGGGCATGGATGTTTGTGATGTCCTTAGGTTAGTTAGGTTTAAGTAGTTCTAAGTTCTAGGGGACTGATGACCTCAGAAGTTAGGTCCCATAGTGCTCAGAGCCATTTGAACCATTTTTTGCGTTATTGTTCGTTATTGACTCGCCCAGTTTGTGAAGCTCTATCTGTTGAATAAATCATCCAACTTCTTTGAAACAGTTATCATTTAATTCTCTGTACATGCACATCACATCTACCGATTTTCGAACCCTTCGCTTAGGTCTCTCATGATGTATCTTTTTTTTTTTTTTTTTAGTGTAGTACTATTGTCATGAGGCATGCATACATAAGCGATATATGCGACTTACTGTGTTATTCATATTTATGTACGTATGCCAGTAAGGAAAAAATGTTATTCTAAATCATTGACTATTACGGTGCGCTGTTCTCACCGTTGTTTACTACGACAAAGGCTGCATTTTAAAATAACAACGACACATTTACATACACGCACAAAGGGTGATGGTATAGATTTAGCAGCGCAGTAGTACACGCTTGAAACTAGCGAACAGCCGATATCAGCTGATAATGGTGTAAGTGACAATGATTGTGTAACAACCAGCGTGGGAAATGGAACAGTCTTTCAATTTTAATTATGTTAACTGCCAAATACGTAAACTGCAGATCCATATAAAAAATCAGTAGATTTCTGTTAGCACTTTTATTTCAAGATCTCTTCAGGTTATTGTACTCTAGTCAACGATAAGTAATGCAAAAAACTTGATTTGTGAGGAAATAAATTAAGAATTCTGACAAAAAGTGCATCACCCGATGAGCACACACAAATATTTCGGAAAACAGGTCTAAGTATCCAGTGAACCTGTGTCCGATTCTACAGTCATGACCTACGTTATCATGGGGCGTGACCTAGATTCTCAAGATCCGAGAAATTTAAAAATTCGCAGGAAATTCAAGCTGTTCAGGTGTTATTAGGGTATGAACTATTTTTTCCTTTGACGTGACCTAATTTATGAAAATCTGGGAAATTTAAAAATTGTCGGGAAATTCAAATATCGACTCGCAACACTCCAGACTGACTATCACAATTTGCAGCCACCACTCCAGACAGTCTGGGATATCATAATTGCCAGACTGCACCCGGGCAAAGTTTCACACGTTGATGTAAACCCATCAGTTAACCCAGCCATCTAGGTAGTTTTCAAAGAAATGTTGCTGTTCACATGTACATTTTATTTGGCTCTTTCCGGTCATGCCCGTGGGACTTTGTATTTTGGTGCCTCTCGGAGGAATAACTTCCATCTCTGTGTCCATCAGCAGGAAGTGGCGGCAAAATAGTCTGCGACGGACAGCGTTCACTGTCAGCTGCCCCCAATATTGGCAGGCGTATACAACATGCCGGAAGAAGCGGTGCGGACGCAGGAAGAGATCCGTGTTTGTGAGTGTCATCTGAAGCGAACTACACGGAGCCGAGAGATGTCGGGCGAATCGTTGCGCTGCCTGTGGGGTGTAGCCCCCTCGCGGTTTTGTTGCTTGTCTCTTGCTTGGTACACAACACACATCTCCCAGGAGGTGGAGCAAGGAAGCTGATGAAGCCGGCTCGCTTCACTGGTGACCTGCTTTCTTGATTGCTTCCGTCTGTGTTTGAGGGATACACATAACTTTGCTCGCCTTGGTATTTCCCTGTGGTACCAGGAAAAACCCACATAAAGCCAAGGGGGGGGGGGGGCGGGGGATGGCCAGTCAAGTACTTGTCATTTGGGCGTCCGTAGATAGAGCTGGCAAGTGCGAGAACTAACGCTCAATCAGATTAACAGCTCACGCATCCAAGTTGCTGGAAAGAATAATATACAGAATAAACGGACTATAAAGAAAATTGATTTATTAGATGACGATCAGTTTGGCGTTAAGAAAGGCAAAGGCACCAGAGGAAAAGGCAAAGGCACCAGAAGAAAAGGCAAAGGCACCAGAGGGAAAGGCAAAGGCACCAGAGAGGCAATTCCGACGTTACGGTTGATAAAGGAAGCAAGACTAAAAATAATCAAGACACGGTAATACGGATTTATCGATCTGGAAAAAGCGTTCGACAATGTAAGATGATGCAAGATGTTCGAGATTCTGAGAAAAATGGGGGTAAGCTATAGGGAGAGACTGGTCATATACAACACGTACAAGAGCCAAGAGGGAATAATAAGCGTGGATGACCAACAACAATGAAATTCTCGTATTAAATAGGGTGTAAGGCAGGGATGTAGTCTTTCGCCCCTACTGTTCAGTCTGTACATCGAAGAAGCAATGATGGAAATAAAACAAAGGTTTTGGAATGGAATTAAAATTCAAGGTGAAAGGGTATCAATGATACGATTAGCTGATAACATTGCTATCCTGAGTGAAAGAGAAGAGCTACATGATCTACTGAATGGATTGAACCGTCTAATGAGTACAAAATATGGACTGAGAGAAAATCGAAGAACTACGAAAGTAATGAGAAGCAGCAGAAATGAGAACAGTGAGAAACTCAACATCACAACATCATAACTGATGGTCACGAAGTAGATGAGTTTAAGGAATTCTGCTACCTAGGCTGCTGCAAAATAACCCATGACGGACGGAGCAAGGAGGACATCAAAAGCAGACTAGCACTGGTAAAAAGGGCATTTCTGACCAAGAGAAGTCCACGTGCATCAAACGTAGGCCTTAATTTGAGGAAGAAATTTCTGAGAAAGTAAGTTTGGAGCACGGCATTGTATGGTAGTGAAATATGGACTGTGGGAAAACCGGAACAGAAGAGAATCGAAGCATCTGATATGTGGTGCTAGAGACGAATGTCGAAAATTAGGTGAACTGATAAGGTGAGAAATGAAGAGGTTCTGCTCAGAATCGGAGAGGAAAGGAATTTGTGGAAAATACTGACAACGAGAAGGGACAGGATGACAGGACATCTGTTAAGACATCAGTGACTGACTTCCACGGTACTAGAGGGAGCTGTAGATGGCATAAAGTCTAGAGGAAGTCAGAGATTGGAATACATCCAGCAGATAATTGAGGACGCAGATTGCAAGTGCTACTCTGATATGAAGAGGTTGGCACAGGAGATAAATTTGTGGCTCAGACAAAGAAATGGGTGGATCGACGTCCACTTCCATCGGTTGGTTGTAGGCCGGAAACTGTTGGAGCCCCACTGCTGGAAGCGCTGGAGGGGGTAGCTTTTGGGTGCATCGGGAGGTCTCTCAGAGGGCTGGCTGCATATAGATCTCCAGATTTTGTTCTTCATTGAGATTTCATTCCCCTGTCCCATATGGGCAGAGCTTCAGAATCTCAAAAACAAATAGCCCAGCAGTTTCTCCTACGTGCGTGTGAGCGCAGTGTGGCCTGATTTGATTTTTTATGGTCTCTTGCAACGCAAGATGAAAATTTAAACACAACATCGAAGAGCATTTACGAAGGGCACCCTACAAGTTATGTAATACATTTTTCCTCTGCCAGTTTCAGATTGAAAAAATGCTGAATTTGCTGTGGGAGATAGTGGAACATTCCTGCTTCAGCCTCTTTAGTTTCATGAAGCTCCAGTAGGTGACGACGCCAACATTAATCTTTAAAATGGCGCCTGTAACTGAAATACGCTCACAGCAGTGTCCAGTGACAGTTTCTTTTCGCGGAAAACAGAGGTATCGCATATATTCATATGCGCTCGCAAAATTACTAGGGTTGGCAGTGGATAAAAGCATGGTGAGTCGGGCGGGGCGTCATAACTCAGTTCATTTGACGTGTCTTGTCAGACTGGTGGCATACAGCGTTATCATATTATCTTCCAATTTTTACGGATATTATAAAGATGACTATGTTATACGCCACGTAGTATTTTTCTTGTGTAAGCCAGTCTACGGAACAGCTGACTGGTTTTGGAGCCGGTGAATACACTGTTCTGACGATAATACCTGCCATACTATTGTAGGTAATAGGTTTCTGTTCCACATTCTACTCATGCAACTGGACAATTTCCTATATGACCATCAACCTGCGAAATTGCCATCTACAACCTTCACAGTGACGTTTTCAGCACATGCAGTTGTTGTTTTGGTACTTACAAAGGCATTTTGTTTCATGACTACAGCTAACGATGCCTTCCAATGTTTATTCACATCTGAAGATAGCTGCAGATAACAACCGTAACTAGACATCGAACATTAATTGTGATAGGAAAATTGCGGTCTATGCATTGAAAAATTTTGTTCAATTATTGATTTTCGTTTATTTCTTTTCGGGTCCTGAGTCTTCTGACTGGATCGATGCGGCCCGTCACGAATTCCTCTCCTGTGCCTTTCTCTTCATCCCAGAGTACCATTTGCGACCTATTTTCTCAGTTATTGCTGGATGAATTCCAATTTCTATCTTCCTCTGCAGTTCTTACCATCCACAGCTCTCTCTAGTACCTTGGAAATTATTACGTGATGTTTTAACAGAATCTCTGCCATCCTGTCCTCCTCCTTCTCAGTGTTAGCCATATATTCCTTTCCACGCCGATCTTGTGGAGAACCTCTTCATTCCTTGCGGTATCAGTCCATCTAATTTTAACATCATCTGGAGAACCACATCTCAAATTCTTCGATTCTCCTCTGTTCCGGTTTTCCCACAGTCCATGTTTCACTACCATACAGTGCTGTGTTCAAAACGAACGTTCTCAGAAATTTATCCTTCAAATTAAATATGGTGATGATGATGATGATGATGTTTGGTTTGTGCAGCACACATCTGCGCGGTCTTCAGCGCCTGTAGAAAGTCCCAATTTTTGCACATCCCAATCTATCCACTATCACGAGTGGTGATGATGAAATGATGAGGACAACACGAGCACCCAGCCCCGGGCAGAGAAAAATCCCCAACGCGGCCGGGATTCGATCCAGGGACCCGGTGATCCAGTTCTTCAAATTAAGGCTTACGTTTCATACTAGTATACTTCTCTTTGTCAGCAATGCCCTTTGTGCCAGTGACAGTGTGCTTTTGATGCTCTCTTTGTTCCGTCTGTCATGGGTTGTTTCGCTGCCTAAGTAGCAGAATTCCTTAAATTCATCTACTTCTTGATCACAAGTCCTGGTGTTAAGATTTTTGCTGTTCTCATTTCCGCTACTTCTCATTACTTTTGTCTTTGTTCTATTTACTCTAAATCATTATTATGCACTCATTAGACTGTTCATTTCTTTCAATATATCCCGCAATTGTTCTTCACTTTCACTGAGGATAGCAATGTCATCAGTGAATCTTAACACTGACTGTCTTTCACATTTAAACTCAATCCCAATTTTGAACCTTTCTTCTGTTTTAATTGTTGCTTGAACAGTACGGTTGAAAGACTACATCCCTGTCTTACACACCTTTTAATCCGTCAATTTCGTTCTTTGTTGTGCGCTCTTATGGTTCCCTCTTGGCTCTTGTTCATTACCCGTTTCTCCAAGTAGTTTATCCGCATTTTCCTCAGAATTTCCAGCATCTTGCACCATTTTCAATTCCCTAAAGATTTTTTTCTCAGTTTTACAAATACTATTGACGTGTCTTAATTTTCCTTTGGTCTTGCTTCCATTATCAACCGCAACAGAGCTGCCTCCCTGATACATTTACTTTTCCTAAGGTCAAATTTATCGTCGCCTATCATATCCTCAATTTCCTTTTCCATTTTTCTTTATGTTAGTCTTATCAACAACGTGGATGCATGAGCTGTTAAGCTGACTGTGCGACAATTGTCGCACTTGTCGCCTCTTGCTATCTTCGGAATTACATGGGTGATATTTTTCGAAAGTCTGATGATGCGTCGCCAGTCACGTACATTCTACGCACCACCGTAAATAGCTGTTTTTTTTTTATCACCTCCCAATGATTCTAGAGATTCCGGTGGACAGTTATCTATCCTTTCTGCCTTATTCGATGTTAAGTCCTCCAGAGCTCTTTTAAATTATCACCCTTATACTGAATTGCCTGTTTCTTCATGTTGACTCCTGTTTCTTTCTCACGTCTTCATACTAGTTATTCCCCTCATAAAGGCCTTCAAAGTACTCTTTCCACCTATCCGGCATCTCCTATGTATTTAACAGAGGAATTCCCATTGCACTCTTAATATTACCTCCCTTGCTTTTGATTCCACTGAAGTTTGTTTTGAATTTTCTATTTCCTGTAAGTTCTTCCGACGATCATGTTTCTTTTTCAAGTTTTCACATTTTTCTTGCGACGATATAGCCTTTGATTCCTTTAACTTGGTATTTATTTAAATCCTAAGTGACTTGGACTTCCGTGTTCCTCAACTGCTTTGGATACTTCAGTACATCTTTATTTAGTAGTTCAGCTGAAGTGTTTCTTATGTTTACCGTGGATACATAGCAGTTACCTTCTTTGTACTTAAGTTGTTTTTTTTTTTTTCAACTTCTGTGATCGCTGTTTTTAGAGATATCCATTCTCTTTGGCGGAACTGCCTACTGAGCTATTTCTTATCGCAGTGTCTGTAGCCTTGAAGTACGTAAGCGTCTCTCTTCGTTCCTTATTGCTTTAGTATCCCACTTTCTAGCGCACTGATTCTTCCCGACTATTCGCTTAAACTGCAGCCCACTCTTCGTCACAACTACATTGTCATCTGAGTCTATATCTGCGCCTGGTTAAGTCTTATTATCCAGTATCTGATTACGGAATTTCCGCCTGATCTTGATGTAATCCAACTGAAATCTTCCCGTATCCTCCGGCCCTTTCCGTGTATACTTCCTCCTCTTGTGATTCTTGAACAGATTATTCGCTATTACTAGCTGAAATTTATTGAGAACTCAGTTAGTCTTTCTCCTCTTTCACTGTTACCACCAAGCCCACATTATTCCGTAACCCTTTCTTCTACTCCTTCCCCTACAACAGCATAAGAAACCCTCATAACTATTAGATCTTCATCTCCCTTTGAGTACAAAATTTCCCGTTCAATATCCTCATACATTTTCTCCGTCTCTTCATCTTCCGCTCGCGATGTCGGCAATGTATACCTGAACTATCGTTGCCGGTATTTGTACGCAGTCAGTTCTGATGAGAAGCCTGTCACTGAACATTTCATATTCCTTATCTACCCGTTCATAACTAATCCTGCTCCCCTTACAGCATTTCTTGCTGCTATCGATATTGCGCTGTAGTCATCTGACCAGAAATCCTCGTCATCTTTCCATTTCACTGCCCTCCAAAGTATCTAGATTGAGCTCTCATATTTCGCTTTCCGGATTTTCTAGCTTCCCTACCACGTTCAAACTTCTGACAGCCTACGCCCCTACTCGTACAACGTTATCCTTTTGCTGATTCGGTCTTTTTCGAATGGTCACATCGCCCTTAGCAGTCCCCTCTCGGAGGGCCAAGTGGGTGCTACTTATTACCGAATTGTAATTCTATTTATATTACCCAAAAAATAAGAATTTTCCTCCCAACATCCCCTTGGTCGTTGGAAATGACTGCTCACTTGTGTTCTGTATGACGTCCTAGCTGCGCATATCGAGCGACGTCTTTATACATTACTTTGTATGCAGTAACCACCTTCTTTTAACGATTATGTTTAGTTGGAACTGTCCTTGTGATAAGGTTTTTAGGCGTGAATGTACTTTTTTTAAATATAAGGGAACTAACGTAATAAATATTTATCCTTAATATTATCCTTTGAGACAATTTTTCTTTTTTACAGTATCTTTTCTTGATGACAATGTTGGACACACTCTTAAAATACAATAATTTTTAACGTCACGTTTCTGCTTTGGCAGCAATATGTTCAGTAATGCCATAATAATAAACAAAAACTTACGCGGAGATTGTTTTTACGCCGATACTTGGAACGTGGTGGAAACAGGATCTGTATACTGTGTTCTCTTTAGCAGGGCTCGATATTATTGTTTATTCAATACCAGCCTTTCTTTGTACATTCAGCAATAAGTTCACAGAAACTTGAGTAATAATGGCTGGAAACTTATACAGACACTTTTTTCTTACTTATACATTGTTTCAGGATCAACCAGATCATGTAACTTCAGAGAGTTCTCTATAATGCATTATTTTAAATGGAATTAAATCAGAATAACGGAATACTCTGGCAACTGCAATACCGTCCAAATTTATTTCTTAGTAAGTAACGAGTGACGTTTTATGTTTTCAGATGTGTTTCGTAGTTGAGAGAGCGATGGTGTGTTGTTTCATATAGACGTATACTATAGTGAATCAACCTCAACCTGAGTGTCAGGACCTGTTAGCCTAGCCTGTACAGTATAGCTGAGGCATTGGGTTTGTAGATCGATAACTCAGAAGCAGACATTTTGTTTGTAGTAAATGTACAAGAAGTTAACAGTGGCACTGAGAACTTGTGCAGAAATTCATCAGCCAGGCATACAGACATTGCTTTATTAGTGAACATAGTGTTTAGTTCTAGCATTACTCTCTTTCTTGTGAAGCCAGTGTCGGTCGTTTTATTTTGGGTAAGCAGACTTTAATTGCCAGCTATCAGCACCCACCATCTGCAGGCTGCTCTGAAGAATCAGCACAGCCATCCAACTAAAGCAGAGTAACCTAGTACTGCGGGCTGAAATGCCTGTACTCTGTGTTATTTAATATCTTCCTATCCACTGAGATGCGAAGAAAAGATGTAACTGGAATGTTCTCTATACTATGACAGATTCAGGTAGATACGAGAACCGGTCTAATTCATTTAGTAATTCTGTACAAATGTGATTTTGAAAAAAAGAAAAACCAAATGATTATGAAGTGCAATACCCGAACACTGCACGACAGTTTTCCAAGATCATTATGACACTCAGTTATTTGGTTTGACTTAACAGCACGACGCACAAACGTAGCCACACTCCTTCCAGTTACTTCCATGTACTACACTTACAAATTTTCAGACTCCAGTGCGGAATAGGGGATCGAGAAAATTTTAATTTCAAATTGTTTTATCAGTAATGCGAAATCTGTGGGCGTGCGCGCGTACGCATGCGTATGATCGGTAGGCTGTTACCTGCACTCAAATATTTACGAAATATTATAAACGCTGATGTAATACTCTTTTGGCAGTCAACATGTTGTAGATACCATTATTTTATTAACAGCGCATTATTGACAATGCATATTACATATGCACTCTTGCAAATAGCTATTCAAATATCATGATCGAGTGGAGGTATGGAATTTCTTTGGAGTAACTTCCCCTTCTGTACATTACATGAACTGTTTAGCTTTGTAGTTACATTCATATCCTTGAACCTACTTATTTTCCACTACATCTACATGGATACTCTCCAAATCACGTTCAAGGGTCTGGCAAAGGGTTCATCGAACTACCTTCACAAATCTCCATTACCCCAATCTCGTATAGCGCGCGGAAAGAACGAACGAGCTCTGACCTCCATTATTTTGTCAGGATGATATTTTCTACATATGTAGTTCAGCGTCAACAAAATATTTTCGCATTCGGAGGAGAAAGTTGGTGATTGGAATTTCGTGGTAAGATTGCTCTGCAACGGGAAACGCCTTTGTTTTAATGGTGTCCATCCCAAAGCTCGTGTCATTTTAGTGACACGCTCTCCCCTATTTCGCGATAATACAAAACGTGCTGCCCTTCTATGAAATTTTTCGATGTACTCCATTAATCCCATCTGATAACGGTCTCACACCGCGCAGCAGTACTCTGTATCTGTTACATTTTCTAAGTGTTGTAAGTAGGCTGTTTAGGTTTTTATATTGGTAACGCCACGTAGCGCTCTGTATGAAAATCACTGCCTGTGCTGTGTGCAGTCTGTGGCTGGTTTGCATTGTTGTAATACTTGCCATTGTAGCGTTGGGTAGTTGGCTGTTAACAGCGCGTAGCGTTGCGCAGTTGGAGGTGAGCCGCCAGCAGTGGTGGATGTGGGGAGGGAAATGGCGGAGTTTTGAAATTTGTAAGACTGGATGTCATGAACTGCTATATATATTATGACTTTTGATGACTATTAAGGTAAATACATTGTTTGTTCTCTATTAAAATCTTTCATTTACTAACTATGCCTATCAGTAGTTAGTGCCTTCTGTAATTAGCTGGCAGTAGTGGCGCTCGCTGTATTGCAGTAGTTCGAGTAACCAAGGTTTTTGTGAGGTAAGTGATTTGTGAAACGTATAGGTTAATGTTAGTCAGGGCCATTCTTTTGTAGGGATTTTTCGAAAGTCAGATTGCGTTGCGCTAAAAATATTGTGTGTCAGTTTAAGCACAGTCATGTACAATTTTTCTAAGGGGACGTTTCACATGTCGACCCTTAGCCGAGGATACCTCACTGGAATCTTCTGATTTTTTCTTGTAGTTTGTGTAATTAGCGTAGCTTTTGTTTAATGCTAGCGCGTAATTGTAGAGAGAATCTCCTTTGTAGTTGCAGTCTTTCATTGTTGACAGTAAAACAGTTGTGGCATGCATGTAGATTTGCACCAAGTATTTCGCAGCTGCGCTTGCAATTAACGAGATATTATTTTCAGTGCTATGTTAACGTGTTTTCTTATTTTGCTCTTCAAATTGTGCTTTCTGTGTTATCGTGTGAAATATTGTGACAATAATGGTGTGTGAAAAACGTAATACTAGGCTCCAAAGTAAACTGAGAAATGACAGTGAAGACGAAAGCAGTGTGTTAGCGCCACTGTGTAATGAATTAACTAATGTTCAAACTAGTGATTTGGTAGTTGTGCATAGGGAAATGGTGCGGGCAGCAAATAATGGCGTAGACAGTGAAACAATTAGTGAACAGCGAAGCATTATCGATCGATCGGTCGGCGACAGCTCGCCTCAGGATTCCGAAATGACAGGACACAATCTTGCAAATACTGTACATTCAGGGTTTGGGTCCTCACCGTTTTCTCAAATAAGTCAAGACACCTTTTCTGCTTGTCAAGATGTGTATGTTGCCGTTGCAAATTTACTGCCGAAAAGCACTGAGGAATATGTTTCAGACTCCAGTGCATTGTTATTACAATTAATACAACAAATGGGACAAACACAGCAAAAGCTTCAAAAGTTAGACACAATGGAACAACACCAGAGACAAACACAGCAACAGTTAGACACAGTGGAACAAAATCTTCGGAAGTTAGACACCACACTTGAACAAAAATGTGAAGATTTAACTACTGAGTTACATAACATTGAATCGAAATGTCAAAAAGTCGGTAATGACGTAAAAACACAAATTTGTGAGCACTTCCAACCTATTTTTTCGCGTCATGAAAATGCATTACAGAATCACGAAGCAGCCATAAAAGAACTGCAAACTATTGTTCATGAAAATCACGACACCTTGCAAGCTAAAATTGACTCAGTTACATCTACCGATTCGGTTACGCAACTTGCAAAAACTCAGGAAAACTTAAAGGACACAGTAGATACGATTTCAACACAAATGGACACTCTGAAACTTGGTTCAGAAAAACACACAGAGGAAATAATTTCACTGTCGGATAAAGTAGCCGAACTTTCAGATCAGTTCACCAACTTATCTACAAAGGTAGATGATGATTTGAATGACACAAGACCTGTAGCCTTCACGGACACTGAAGCGTATAAACAAATTAGAAAATTCAAACAAAATCAAAATCAAATCAATACACAGTACAAAAGAGAAATAAAATACGGGAAGTGCAAGATCAGTTGGCACAAGTAATACAAGAGTTACATATTTCAGAGGACACTTACGCTCCAGTACGGGAAGAGGGACATAGAAATACGGAACAACCACAAAATAATAACACAGAACACTTCCGAAATTATGAAAGAAATTGGCAAGGCGCATTGGATTTTGAGATGGAACCGCCGAAACGAAGTAACAATGACCGACATGCGACTCGCCGACACGATGATTTTGACTATAAGCTGTTCATTACCACACGTAAATTCAAAACATTTAAGAATTCTAGCAACGACATTCATCCACGAGCGTGGCTCCATCAATTCTCTCATTGTTTTCCTCCCAACTGGTCATTAGAGCACAGATTAGACTTTATGTGTGGCTATTTAGAGAATGAACCAGCTGTATGAATGCGATCGGTCATTCACGATTGTCACAGTGAAGGAGAATTTTATCATGCCTTCCTCTCAGCGTATTGGTCTAAGCTACACAAGACCGAGTAAAACATAGCATCATAATGATGAAACATTTCCAAAAATCTGAATTTTCCAGTCTTGTGAAATATTTTGAAGACATGTTGTACAAGAATCAGTATCTGTCAAACCCATACAGCCCCTCAGAACTCATCCGCATTTGCTTAATCAAATTACCTGAACATTTACGACATATTATTTTGGCAGGACCTTGCAAAGACGACATTGAAGCATTTCAGAGACTCTTACAAGAATTAGAAATTGACACTGACAATCGCGGAACGCGAAAACAGGAACACAACAATTACAGGTCACATCCGTCGCAATTCCACGACGAAAGAAATAATAACTGGACACGACAAGGCTATTCTCACAACACAAACCGTGACCAAAACAGACACTGCCTGCATGAAAACCGTTGGCAGAGTAGTAATAATTACAGGGAATGATCACCTCTCCGTGATAGTGACTATCACAGAGACAATCAGAGAAACAGACAATTTGGGAACCAAAATAATTATTATCAAGGGAGACAGAATAACTTTAGACGCAACGGTCCAGCGTGCAGTTACTATTCAGGGAGAAATTCTCCACCACGTGACCGACAAGAAAGAAACTATGGAATCTACCACCATGACGACAGACGATTTGATCATAACGACAGACCTGAATTGCATCAGAACTGGCGGGATTCAAACTGGGCTGCGCCCTCTCGGCAAGGTGAATTTGTAGAAGTTAGGTCTCCTAATTCCAATAACGACGCGCGCCAACAAATAGATAGCAGGCAATAACTCGCACCTCAGGCAGCCGCGTGCGCCGGCTGGCTCAGCTAACCTTGAGAACAATTGTAGCATTCTTTACCGACGTGTACCACATGATAATTGCGTTCAAGTTGATTTGCTGCGTACTAGGAAGAGTGAAGGTTTACACCACATTTCACATGTAAAACCGTTTATTGAAAGAATCTGCTTTTTAACTTTGTCTTTGCCATATAACTTTTCACTTTACATTACTAGTATGCTTTGTCAGACTTAGAATCTGTTAACAGGCAACAATGTTTAAAGTTAAGTATCCAGTCAAGAACCAAGAGAACTTATTTAAACAGAAATTGCGAATGCATAGTTATTGTGAACAGACGACACAGTGTTATTGTGCGTGTACATTCTTGCTTGTTAGTTACACGATTACGTAACGACTATCAAGCTTACACACTTAGAACATATACTGGCTCTTCTAATGAGATTTTAATGCAACATTTTGGTTTACTTGAAAATACATTCTGGATTTAAAGTACTTTCTGTGAGATACCAGATGAGACAGTGGTTAGTTTATGTGACAGCTACACGATTTTATCACGACGCTACTAATGAGTGACAATTTACAATGTTGCTTTTGCGGTGTTTCTGTTTTATATCTGCACAGTTTTTCTGTTTTATTCTGGAAAGTAAAACATGTTTTAATAGTAACTTTTGTGGTATAGCTACAATGAGACTGTCTTTTCCGTAGCACAACAATACGTTACAGCACAGTACTTTCTTCATCACGGCAATAAGCGTAATAAGTAAGATTTCTATACGCAAAGCATTTCACTTTTGTTTATCATGAGGTAAGCACATTGGCTTCTGCAGAACTTAGCTTTCGGAGGACGATAACTACGACACTTCCACAGAGATAATCTTACAACAAGACACACAGCTTAGCACTACAAGACACGTATTTGAGTGATTAATTTTGTACTTAAAACATTTATTTTTTAAAGATTTTTGAATTACAAAGAAAGTTTTCCGTGATACATTTTCATTCCATTGCTGTAATCTGTAACACCTGAGGGTATAATTACATTAATCCTCAGGGGCTACACGCCTACTTTGTGTACCATGTGTTTGGCAAGCACAAGGAGCCCGAGCTAATATGGTAATTGCTTATACAACTTTACACATCGGTACCATATTTCTTTAACACATACATTACACAGCTATCTGATCATTTAACTGAGAGATAAACATTTTTTTTACTACATCAGTGACAGATGTTTACGTAATTACACAGTTGGATAACTTCAGACTTATGAAACTGTATTTTGTCTGTGCTTTGTGAACTGTTCATATTTTTTCAGAACCATTGTGATACTATGAGAGCTTTGAATGATGTATTTGGTATGAGATCATGATTTTTAAAGTATGTTTGAGGTAGATGACTTTATTGAAGGTCTTGAAATTATTGAAAGAAGCTGTGACAATTCTGAGATGTGATTGATCTGTTATGATATTATTACGATGACGATGTGTATTGTGCTGTTGAGGTATGTTTATGATCAATAAGCTGAGAACCATACTTTAAGAGTTATGAAATGCGTGTAAATGCATGAATGTATCACAATGCAGGCGAAAATTTTTTGCACACTGTTATATTCATAGGATTTTGTTTCTACACATTTGCAACGCAAATTCTCGACCTGTGAAATTTTTTATATGAGACTATCACTCTAGTGCAAACTGGTGTCGTAAATATTTCGGTAAGGAAGTTACGTGACACCTTCATGTAATGCATCGTGGGCACCCAGCTGCGCGACAGTCACCTGGAAAAAAGCCATTAGTGTGTGCCTTTCAGAGGCACAGGGAGAGAAAAAAGGAGGCCATTATCCCCGCTATTGGCATTCCATTGTAGAAACCATCGCAAATACGACACGCTCATTACTTCGAAACATATCGTACTTTGTGCTACTTACTGAAATGCTTATGAATTGATGGGAAATATTCTTACATCTGCAAACCTGATTATGACAAGTGTCTTTCTATGAGAGTTAAGAGCTACTGACTTACGAAATGCCCCATAGCTATTGAATGATGTTTTTATGCTTTGGTTTGTGTAATTGCTTATTTCATTTGATATCTGTTTTCCAGCTGTGTTGCAGCATTGGTTTTATAAAATAAACTTAAATGCATCTGCTGATGTGAACACTTTCTGTCAACAGATCTATTAAATAATTATTTTCTAATCCACATTCTTCGAAAAAGGAGCTCTTGGAATGAAAAGAACAATAAGAAGGGACTAATAACAGTAACTTTTCAAGTACTTGGAAATCTTTTGTAGAATTAGTTTTGTGGTGCACCACTTTAATTACATAGACATTAAGATGTGAATATACATTTCTCTTGTCTGCATTGTTGTCTTTAGTGTAATATTTTTTTCTGCTTGAGCTATGTCATGTTTAGATATAAATTATTGCATTTGCTGCTGCTGTTTGCCAGGCATAGTGCTACTAAATTTCACTTTACATTACTCTGTTAAGCCAGTTTTACTACTGATTTATTTTTCTTGTTGCTGCCCATTGGCTCATATTAGTTGTAATTTTGTATTTTATCTGGTAATTTAGATTTACTGCTGCTTGCTTTGCAAATTGGCATTTTTTGTCATTGCTGTTTGTGTTAATTTGTTATGTGCTGCTGCTGCTTGGTATATATATCTGAGCTCAGTAGATTTATGTTAGCTTAAGAGGGGGTAGACTATGTAAGAAACTAACTATGATGAATTGGAAGAAATGCATTGAGAATCTATAAGAAAATGGTTTGGTCAAACAAGTATTTTGAAAGAGGATATGAACAAAAAAAAAAAAAAAGTAGGGTCTAGGGACAACAGGTTTAGGTACGATTTTCTTGGAAACAAATGATGAGGTAAGATAATGGAAAATAAATAATGAGGTAAGAGATATGTGAACATATAAATACAGAAAGTATGCTTGAATAGGATTTCTTTGGTGTAAACAAATGTTGAAATAAGACGAAAGATCTATGGAATGAAGTTTTGGGTTGGACTGCAGTAACAAATGTTACACCGAAAACAAACCCTGTCCTGTGTTTTTGTGTTATTACACACTGAATTTGTGTCTTTCCTGTCTGTATGTGTCTAGCTAATAAGAGTTACGTTGTAGAATTTTTCTGATATGTTATTTACCTTGTAAATATGCTTAGACATTATTTATTCTATTTTGTTTTAATGCTCATGTGTAAAGTTGATGTTTCAAAAGTTATTCTGATCTTTTATGTATTTACTTACGTCATAATTCCTGTAACACTGATGTATATGTTAGTTCGATTCTTTTGTCAAGCCTGTACGACAAATGTTACCTGTATTGTTATGTCTTTAATGATGTATTTTGTACCTTTGTTATTGTATTATGTTATAAAATTGTAATTGACACCTGTTCATCAAATTAGTGTACAGGATGGCGGGTATGGGCAGGCGGTGGGCGTTATGGAATAATAGTGTAATTTTTAGAGAAAGGCCATTTATTGGCTAAAGCATGATGAAAGGGGCTACATAGGCCTAGGGAGGTGAGGGTGAGCCAGAGCTTGCAATTTGGCGAACATTGTTCGCGAAGCTACCGAAAGTGGTTGTCTGCCAAAACTAAGTCCACAGTGCCGCAGCACCGGGAGAAGCGGGAGATGATCAATGCTACAGGGCGCGCATCCGACTCGCGGGTGAGCAAGAATACAAGAGAGCGAGCCCGGCGACGGGCGGCCGGGTATATTCGACGCACCACGCGGCTTCCTCCACCGTGATTGGTCAGGACCGAGCAAACCGTGCGGGCGGCATGGAACTTTCCAGAGCGTTGCCTGCTAAGCGACGCCTGGGACGGCGTTACCTCGTCAGCACACGAGAGAGGCGCGTGAACAAGGTGCCCTTTCTCGGTGCTGACTTCCTGTTACTAGACCGTGGGACGAAAGAATTTACAGGCAGCTAACACTGCCGGCCGTGGCTTGGCCGCAATGGAAAAATGAAGTTACCGTTTGGGTGCTCATATAATAAAGTAAAATCCCTTACTGTCTGGCTCATCCTTTACATTCCTCCCCCTTCCGTGGGAGCGGAGAACGTACGTGAATTCGCTCAATGTAATTATTATTTGAATGTAAACAAATTTAGCTTGCAAAACAAAGTAAACATTACTTGATTAAGAATGGCCCTCACGGAAGACGGCAGGGGTCTTAACCTACGGGAGGATGTAGAGACTCTAAAGACCTCCTAAGGGTCACAAAGGGACTTACATCAATAATATTGTGTGTATACCAGAATCATCATAAAACATCAAAACATTGTGAAACATCAGAACATCATAAAATATCAAAGAATATCAAAACAAAATTAGAACAAAACATAACAGTGTGAATTAGGTAAACATGCTAAGTGTTCTTGTTGCTAAGATGAGATAAAAATGTCTTTTTTTTTGCTTTTGTTTGAATAAGTTGAAAATTTAAACACATCACCACTGATGAGTCACGGCGAGGGCGAGTGGCACGAGGCGGCGTGGTGTGTTGTCCTCAGCGGGCAGCGTGCATGCTGCCGGCGGGTAGGGGGCGTGGCCGTGGCCAGGTCCGTGCACTGGAACTCAGCGCAGGGGGGTATGAGGGGAGGTCCACATGTTTCAAAACACAGTTGAAAAGGGAGTTATCACTAAGGGAACACTTCACTACACTACACTAGTTTCTCCAATATTAGTATTGCACTCTTAAAACTAAGGGAGGGCACATGCCTGATAGGTTCTTGTTTTCTCTTTATTGTTGAGTTTAGTTTGTGGCTGTTTACCATTCATTTAAGTGCCAACAGGCGAACGTAAGAAATTTGTCCTTTTCATGTTTTAGCAAGTCATCAATTGACGTTAGGATGTGATTATTTGATTTTTTAGGTAAAACTTGAACGTTAGCTGACAAGGGAATCATGAATGAGCTTTCAGGTATAACATAATAATTAAAGGGGTGCGAATACTAAGTAATGCGTAGTGGCATGAAAGGTTATAAGTGGTGTTCCAACAGGAACCGTTTGCTAAAGATCTGCGCGGAGGCTACGTCAGAGTGGCAGCTGACTGCAAGGCCGAATCTCGCGCTAAGTCAGAAAGGCGCGCGGCAGATAATTTCCAAGGCCAGCGCGGCGTCGTGGCTGCACGCGGCAGCTGAGGGGTCTACGACTGTCAAATGCCGACTGTCAAATGCAACAAAATAGAAGTGGGATTACGCGTGACATAAAGCTAGATGAGCTGTTACAGTGGGTCCTGTTTAAAATTACATTATGCATCAGTAAATTGGTTCATAACATGAAAATGTAAAAGTGAAGTACACATATATCATATTAAATTTACTGCATATTCCACATCGGTAAACAAAGAAAGTTAAGTGCCTCTTTGGGCTGACCCTCTACGTGTAACAACATTCACATTTTGAGAAGAATTTTCTCGTCACTCAATATATTTGCTGCACGCCGTTAAGTGAGAGTGACGAAGAAAAGTGACACCAGTTTGGTGCAGGTGGGACATAGATTGTGTCGTAGGATGTCAACGCTGTTGCTAGCGAAAGGAGAGAAACAAAACTCGAAGGGAATCTAGAGATTTCCATAGTGGAGACAGAAAGCGTAAGAAATTGGATTACAATATAATTTGAGCGTAATTTCTGAAGGACTTTTCCTTTATGAAGGTTTAGCGCACGGCGCATCGTTGACACGACGTTATCGCCTACTTAACTGTGTAAATGACAATTCTGCGACTCCAAGATAGCTGCTACTTACTTCTTCCTGTAACTCTACTTCTCTCACATAAAAAAAAAAAAATCCTTACTGTGCGACCAAATTCGCCCTCTTTATCCTCTCAACATCTTGCGACTAACCTTACTTTGCGACCAAATTCGCCGTCTTTATTCTCTCAACATCTTGCGACTAACTTTACTTTGCGACCAAATTCGCCGTCTTTATTCTCTCAACATCTTGCGACTAACTTTACTTTGCGACCAAATTCGCCGTCTTCATCCTCTCAACATTTTGCGACTAAACTCGCCGTCTCTATAACTCCATGGTGCTGGCCTCCTTGGGCCCAGCTGGTTGCTTAAAACTCCGTCTATCATTGGTTATCTCGCAGTGTCCTGGGACACGTCATACAGTTAAATGCTACTACTTCAATAGTCGGTATTCCTTCGGAAAATACAACGGCAAAGCAGTGTCAAAGAAGGCTCAAGGTTTTGAACAGAGATTTCCGCTTACTGGCGGTTTAGCTGCGGGCTAGACGCGATTCGCGTCTGATGTTGCCTGATTAGCTGTCGTCAGAGTGCACGGAACACTGTTCTCATGAACTCTTCTTCAACATGGAAGATCAAAGTCTGCGCTGAATAGTTTTGTGTCTGTTGAAAGTTGACAGATCAAAGTGGGTAGGATGGACTGTGCCGCGAAACTGAAAAGTGAAGAAACGACACAGACAGCTAAGGGACCGCGCGGGTGCCAGCCGCGTCACGTAAGGTACGTGCCCTTGCGGGTGGTGTATGACTCTTCAAGGGTTGTTCTGTTGATAGTGGAAAGACGAAAGTGGGTAGAACGGACTATGTCGCGAAACGGAAAAGTGAAGTACACATATATCATATTAAATTTACTGCATATCCCACTTCTGACACCAATTGTACAGGATGGCGGGTATGGGCAGGCGGTGGGCGTTATGGAATAATAGTGTAATTTTTAGAGAAAGGCCATTTATTGGCTAAAGCATGATGAAAGGGGCTACATAGGCCTAGGGAGGTGAGGGTGAGCCAGAGCTTGCAATTTGGCGAACATTGTTCGCGAAGCTACCGAAAGTGGTTGTCTGCCAAAACTAAGTACACAGTGCCGCAGCACCGGGAGAAGCGGAAGATGATCAATGCTACAGGGCGCGCATCCGACTCGCGGGTGAGCAAGAATACAAGAGAGCGAGCCCGGCGACGGGCGGCCGGGTATATTCGACGCACCACGCGGCTTCCTCCACCGTGATTGGTCAGGACCGAGCAAACCGTGCGGGCGGCATGGAACTTTCCAGAGCGTTGCCTGCTAAGCGACGCCTGGGACGGCGTTACCTCGTCAGCACACGAGAGAGGCGCGTGAACAAGGTGCCCTTTCTCGGTGCTGACTTCCTGTTACTAGACCGTGGGACGAAAGAATTTACAGGCAGCTAACACTGCCGGCCGTGGCTTGGCCGCAATGGAAAAATGAAGTTACCGTTTGGGTGCTCATATAATAAAGTAAAATCCCTTACTGTCTGGCTCATCCTTTACATTAGGTAACTTGTAAGTTACATTTCACTGCACAAGTTTCTGTTTGCCATAGTATATGGACAATATGTGAGAACTAGGGATGACAGTGTTTGCACGTGTGTTAATAATTCAGCAAGGGACTGGATAACAGCATTGCTGGTTCTAAGGGCATTTCAAACAAATTTTTTGTGAGTGCACAAGTGGTGGTTTATGGACTTGCTATGTTCTCTGCAAGACTCTTCGATGGTGATTGTGCACCTGCACAGTCGCAACAGATGGCTGCTGGTCGTCTCTACAAGGACTACAGTGGATCTACACCTTTGATGACTCACCAAAACCATTATTTCTATAAGGACTGCAGTGGGTCTGCACCTCTGGTGGCCCACCAATACCGTAATCTCTAACAAGACTTCAGTGGTCTGTTCTGTCATGACCTACCTACCAATATTCTTGAACTTCGACTGACTGAGCTGTGGGTTTGCTCTGTTGTGGCCCATTACCTGCCTGCATGTCAAGAGTCAGCACTGTCTTTCCGTTGGAAGGACAACACTACTTGTTCAAGACTGCATGGAAATCCACTACTTCCGTGTGCATTTTCTTTTACTGCTCAGACTTTGAAAAAAACACTGCAATTTTACTGTGATGGATGATCAGGACTGTCTTTATGGGCCGTGAAAAAATTTTAGCTTTTGACCAACTTATTTTATTGTAATTCCTATGTATTTAGTTTAAATTACTGTCTTTAGATTTGACCGATTTGTATTTGTAACTTAAGTTGAACTGATTCCTTCTAGCACTTATGTTGATGACAGCTTTCATTATTCAGGTTCAACTGCCACATTTCGCACCAATCAGACATCTTTTCAGTGTCGTTTTGCAATTTGTTTTGATCTTCTGATGACTATTAGTCGATAAGCGACAGCGTCATCTGCAAACAACGTAAGACGGCTGCTCAGATTGTGTCCCAAAATGTTTATATATAAGAAACAGCAAAGGGCCTATAAACTACCTTCGGGAGCGCCAGAAATCACTTGTCTTACTGTAAGACTTTCCGTCAATTACTAAGAACTGACCTCTTTGACAGGAAATCACGAATCCAGTCACATAACAGACGATATTCCATAAGAAGGCTATTTCACTGTAAGCCGCTCGTGTGGCAAAATGTCAAAAGCCTTCTGGAAATACAGAAATACAGAATCAATTGTCAATATCACTCAACAATTCGTGCGAGCAGAGAGGTAGTTGTGTTTCACAAGAAAGATGTTTTCTAAATCCGCGTCGACTTTGTGACAATAGAACGTTCTCTTCGAGGTAATTCATAATGTTCGAACACAATGTACGTTCCAAAAGCCTGCTGCATATCGACGTTAATGAAACGGGCTAGTAATTGACTGGATTTCGTAGAGCGAACGGTTGTATATACCTGAAGCATGGAGCTATTGCATGAGCATACTCTGGAAGGAACGTAATTGGTACACTGCCTGGAGTGGAAGACTTATTCAGTGATCGAAGTTAATTAACTACTCCGGGGTTATCTGCATCTACGTTACTGATGTTGGCAGCTTTTCTCGATTCAAATTCTGGAACATTTTCTTCGTCTTTTGTGACAGCATTTAGGAAGGCTGTGTTTAGTAACTGCTTTGACAGCACTGTCTTCGATGGTATCACCATTTCTATCGCAGGGAGAAGGCATTCATTGCGTCTGGCCGCAGGCATACTTCATAGACCAGAATCTCTCTGGATTTTCTGCCTAGGTTTCGAGACAAAGTTTTGTTGTGGAAACTATTATAAGCATCTCGCATTTAAGTCCGCCCTAAATTTCGAGTTTTAGAAACAGATCGCCAATCTGAGATTGTGTGTCTGTTTAAATTTGGCATGTGTTTTTCGTTGTTTCTGCAACGGTGTTCTAACCTATTTTTGAGTACCAAAGAGGATCAGCTCCGTCGTGTAATTTATTTCGTACAAATCTCAATTGCTGCCGATATTTCTTTGAATTAATGTCATATGGTCTACAATTGTATTGTTAAATTGGAAGGAGTGGAGATTGTCTCTCAGGAAGGCGTCTGGTGAATTTGTATTTGATTTTTGGAATAGGTATATTTTCGTTTTCGAGGTTTGAGGTTACAGTACTCAATCTAGTTACGACAACCCTGTGTTCCCTAATACCTGTAACCGTTTTGGTTCTCGTTATTAACTCAGGATTATTTGTTGCTAAGAGGTCAAGTGTGTCTTCAAACCGTTTACTACTCGCCTGGTCTCATGAATTAGGTGCTCGAAATAATTTTCGGAGAATGCTTTCTCGGATGAGGTTTTATGCGTACCTCCTGAATTAAACATGATTTTCACCAACATATCGAGCGTAAATTAAAGTCACCCGCAACTATAATTCTGTGGGTCGGGTACATGTTTGAAATCAAACAAGTCGTCGTAACTGCTGTCTGCTTCACGTCTGCTGTGCAGCGAGCTACCTTAATTTAAGTATTACCTGTATTTTCCTTACTTGTCACTTCAGTGTATTGTTGCTTTTAGGAAGCTTTAATTGTCGAGTGCTGGTAATAGGTTCCATAGATTTCGTGTTTTGAATACAGGGAGAGAGAGTCCCTTTAGTCAACCACAGTGCCAGTAGTGCTAGTGTGTGTTTGTGTATTTTCAATACAGTCCAGAGACAGGTAGTGCTATTTTCATTGTATTCTACAAGAAGTGGCTAGCAATCACAGTTTAGTCAACAATCAGCCGCCTTTAGTGAATTAGCAGTCTACTTAAAAGTTGATTAACTCTCTACAGTAAATTGATTTCTTAGGATGGATAGAATGTGTGACTTGTGTACGGACGCAGGAGCTGGCCACTGTTCACGAACACCTGAACGTGTTGATGGCCGTGGTCACCCGTCTTCAGGCTGCTGCCTCAGAGTGTAGCGGCAGTGGGGAGTCTGGTGCATCACACGGTACATCGCTGGTGTTACATGCTTCACCCACTGTCCCTGCTGTCAAGACATTTTCGCAGGTACCGGGCGCGGTTGTGCCACCCTCTCCCCAAAGGGGTTCGCGGCGTAGGGTCAATGTGGAGGTTGGCCATGTGGCATCGCCCGCTCTGCCTGTGAGTGGACATGTGGCCGCTCCTTCAGCGAGGTCCGAGCAGGCACACGGGAGGGGGTTTATTAGTTATTGGCAGCTCCAACGTTAGGCGGGTGATGGAGCCCCTTAGGGAAATAGCGGAAAAGTCGGGGAAGAAGGCCAGTATTCACTGTCTGCTTGCCGGGGGGGGGGGGGGGGAGGGGGGGGGGGGGGTGGGTCTCATCCGATATGTGGAGGAGGCCCTGCCAGCGGCGATAGAGAGCGCTGGGTGCACCCAACTGCAAATTGTTGCTCATGTCGGCACCAATGACTCAGGCCAAGGCCGAATCGGCCAAGGCAGAAAGCCTCACTTGCGGAGTGGAATCTGAGCTCACTATTTGTAGTATCGTTCACAGAACCAATTGAGCTCCTCTGGTTTGGAGCTGAGTAGAACGCTTAAACCAGAGGCTCAGACGAGTCTGCAGACATCCCCTGAATAGGTCAGGAATGCACTACACGCCGGAAGCGGCTATAAGGGTAGCGGAGTACGTGTGGAGTGCACATGTGGGATTTTAGGTTAGAGAATTCCCTCCTTAGGCCCGACAAGACGCCTCCTGAGACGCGGCAAGGTAGGAGTAGGCAAAATGCAACGTAATAACAGTATTAATGTGTTAATAGTAAACTGCAGGAGTTCTATAGAAAGGTCCCAGAACTGCTCTCATTAATAAACGGTCACAATGCCCATACAGTATAAGGGACAGAAAGGTGGCTGAAACCAGACAAACAGTAATGAAATCCTAAGCTCAGATTGGAATGTATACCGCAGAGACAGGCTGGACAGTGAAGGGGGAGGCGTGTTTACAGCGATAAGAAGTGCAGTAGTATCGAAGGAAATTGATGGAGATCTGAAATTTGAAATAATTTGGGTGAAGCTCACGGTTAAAGCAGGCTCAGACATGGTAATTTGATGTCTATAGGCCCCCTGGCTCAGCAGCTGTTGTGGCTGAGCACCTGAAGGATAATTTGGACAGTATTTGGAGTAGATTTCCTCACCATGCAATAGGTCAGGGTGGAGATTTTAATTTGCCGGATATAGACTGGGAGACTCAAACGTTCATAACGGGTGGCAGGGACAAAGAATCCAGTGAAATTGTTTTAAGTGCTTCATCTGAATACTACCTTGAGCAGTTAAACAGAGAACGGACTCGTGGCGATAACATATTGGACCTTCTGGTAACAAACAGACCCGAACTACTTTAAACAGTTAACGCAGACCAGGGAATCAGCGATTATAAAGCGGTTATTGAATCGATTTCAGCCGTAAATGTAATTATTAAAAATGTAGGAAGATTTTTCTGTTTAGCGAAAGTGACAAAAAGCAGATTACAGAGTACCTGACAGCTCAACACATAAGTTATGTCTCAAGTAGAGATAGTGTTGACGATCAGTGGACAAAGTTCAAAGCCATCGTACAATATGCGTTAGATGAGTATGTGCCAAGCAAGATCGTAAGAGATGGAGAAGAGCCACCGTGGTACAACAACCTAGTTAGAAAACTGCTGCCGAAGCAAAGAGAACTTCACAGCAAACATAAACGTAGCCAAAGCCTTGCAGACAAACAAAAATTACGTGAAGCGAAATTTAGTGTGAGGAGGGCTATGCGAGAGGCGTTCAATGAATTCGAAAGTAAAGTTCTATGTACTGACTTGGTAGAAAATCCTGAGAAAGTTTGGTCTTATGTCAAAGCGGTAGGTGGATCAAAACAAAATGTCCAGACACTGACCAAAATGGTTCTGAAACAGAGGATGACAGACTAAAGGCCGAAATACTAAATGTCACTTACCAAAGCTGTTTCACAGAGAAAGACTGCACTGCAGTTCCTTTTCTAGATTGTCGCACAGATGACAAAATGGTAGATATCGAAATAGACGACAGAGGGATAGAAAAACAATTAAAATCGCTCAAAAGAGAAAAGGCCGCTGGACCTGATGGGATACCAGTTCCATTTTACACAGAGTACTCTGAGGAACTTGTCCCTTCTTGCAGCGTTGTACAGTAGGTCTCTAGAAGAGCGTAGCGTTCCTAAGGATGGGAAAAGGGCACAGGTTATCCCCGTTTTCAAGAAGGGACGTCTAATATATTTGCAGAACTATAGACCTGTATCTCTAACGTCGATCATTTGTAGAATTTTGGAACACGTATTATGTTTGAGTATAATGACTTTTCTGGAGACTAGAAATCTACTCTGTAGGAATCAGCATGGGTTTTGGGAAAGACGGTCCTGTGAAACCCAGCTCGCGCTATTCGTCTACGAGACTCAGAGGGCTATAGACTCGGGTTCCCAGGTAGATGCCGTGTTTCTTGACTTCCGCAAGGCGTTGGATAGTTCCACACCGTCGTTTAATGAACAAAGTAAGAGCATATGGACTATCAGGCCAATTGTGTGATTGGATTGAAGTCCTAGATAACAGAACGCAGCATATCATTCTCAATTATGAAGTAAGAACGGTTTCAAGTGTGCGCAGGGGAGTGTCGTAGGACCGTTGCTATTCACAATATACATAAATGATCTTGTGGATGACATCGGAAGTTCACCGAGGCTTTTTACGGATGGTGCTGTGGTATATAGACAGGTTTTAACATTCGAAAATTGTACTGAAATGCAGGAGGATCTGCAGCGAATTGATGCATGATGCAGGGAATGGCAATTGAATCTCAATGTCGACAAGTGTAATGTGCTGCGAATACATAGAAAGAATGATCCCTTATCATTTAGCTACAAAATAGCAGGTCAGCAACTGGAAGCAGTTAATTCCATAAATTATCTGGGAGTATGCATTAGGAGTGATTTAAAATGGAATGATCATATAAAGTTGATCGTCGGTAAAACAGCTGCCAGACAGATTCATTGGAAGAATCCTAAGGAAATGCAATCCGAAAACAAAGGAAGTAGGTTACAGTACGCTTGTTCGCCCACTGCTTGAGTACTGCTCAGCAGTGTGGGATACGTACCAAATAGGATTGATAGAAGAGAGAGAGAAGATCCAACGGAGAGCAGCGCGCTTCGTTACAGGATTATTTAGTAATTGCGAAAGCGTTACAGAGATGTTAAACTCCAGTGGAAGACTGCAGGAGAGACGCTCAGTAGCTCAGTACGAGCTTTTGTTAAAGTTTCGAGAACATACCTTCACCGAAGAGTCAACCAGTATACTGCTCCCTCCTACGTATATCTCGCGAAAAGACCATGAGGAGAAAGTCAGAGATTAGAGCCCACACAGAACACGAACAATACGAGACTGGAGTAGAAGGGAGAACCGATAGAGGTACTCAAGGTACCCTCCACCACACACCGTCAGGTGGCTTGCGGAGTATTGATGTGCATGTTTTCTTTGAACCTTTGAGCAATTTTATCGTCTGAATTGGGAGGTCGGTAAAAGGATTCAATTGTTTTATTCCGGTTGACAACAATGACCTCTGCCCATACTGATAAGTACGAACAGCCACATACACGCCACCACCAATGGTGATCAGCCTATCATTTCGAAACAGGTTCTTCACAAAAACTTCGGCTGAGACTATTTCCGGCTTTATTCAGCTTTCAGTGCCTATAACGATTTGAGCATCAGTGCTTTCTATTTACGCTTGGAGTATTGGTACTTTCCCATCACAGCTACGATAATTTGGAAGCCTTATACCGATGGTTCTTTCGTCTACGTTTTTCGTGTTTTCGCCCTGCACCCTTTGTGAGAAACCCTCAGTTTCCCCGAGACCCTCTAACCTAAAAACACGCTCAGTCCACGCCACACAGGCACTGCTACTCGTGTAGCCGCCTCCTGCGTTTAGTGGACCCCTGACATTCAGTGGAACCCGAAACCCAACCGCCATATGGTGCAAGTCGAGCAGTCTGCAGCCCACACGATCGCAGAACCGTCAGCCTCTGAAATCCTTCTCTTCGCTCTGTACCAGAGGACCGCAACAGGTCCCGTCGACTATGCTGCAAATGGTCAGCTCTGCTTTTCTCTAGCGAGAAAGACTGGCAGCCTTTACCACTTTTCTTAGCCATTCGAAACCAGAGAGCATCTCTCCTAATCCAGACTGACACAAACCATTGGTACCGACGTGAGCAACCATCTGCAGTTGGCTGCACCCTGTGCTCTTCACGGCATCCGGAAGGACCTGTTCCACGTCTGGAGTGACTCCATCCGGTATGCGCAAGGAGTACACCACGGAATTCTTTCGATTCTTCGCAGCCATGTCCTTAAGGGGCCTAATGTTGGAGCTCCTAATTATCAATAATCCCACCTTCTGTGATTGCCCGGATCTTGCAAGCTGAGATGTTTCCTCTGAAACAGAACAGGCATCAGAATGTGGATCAGCGAGCGTCACAGACAGCACCTGGAACCTGTTTGTCAGTCTTACTGGGGAGGCCTTACGTGCGGCCACCAGTAAGTCTTTCGGCAGCTGCTATGCCCTAGGGCGACCTCCTAATGGACTACAGGTGAGGGGTCATCCTCAGTGCGAGCAGTAACTGGGCTGGCCACCGGTGAGGACCGATCTGAGGACTGACGTGTTGGACGTCCGTTGGATCCCACGGCCAGCCCACAACCGTTGCGCCCATCTACTGCAGCCTCAAGCTGTGTAACCGAAGCCATCGCAGCCTGAAGCTGAGAGCGAAGTGTCACTAACTCTACTCGCATCCGCACGTGACTATCACATTCTCTATACATACTAAAGACCCACATAATCCGACTATCGCCACGTGCTGTGGAACTCTGCTGTAGACCCTGACGAAAACGAAGGAACTGTGTCTAATAAATCCGATTAATACGCAGAGATGCAAAAAACCAAACTACCGATGCACTCAGGTGAAACTATACAGGGTGTCCCAAAAAGAATGACCCGATTTTAAATAGACATTTTTTAGGAAGAAGGGCTTAACACCAGCAAATTTTATACTAAATTACTCAAATGACAAAAGTTTATAAAAATCCATCAAATGTTCGATGTCTCCTCTATTGGCTGCACGAGCGTAAGGTGTGTCACTGAAGCTACAGCAGCTGATATTCTGGGTTTTAGTTCATCAATGTTACGAAGTAATGGAGGAACAAACACATTGTTTAACGTATCCCCACAGGAAGAAATCACTTTGTATTAAGTCAGGGGATCTAGGAGGCCAAGAGTGTAAGGCCTGATCTCGCTGTCCTGTACGCCCTATGTAACGTTGAAGCACGCTGGCATGGAGGAAACTGCGCACGTTGTACCAGTGCAGTGGTGCTCAATCTTTCTTATAGATGAAATTGTCAGAGTCAAGTTGTGGGTATGATCAGTTCCGTAGCATTTCAAGATATGGCTGTAGGGTTACGGTTTCTTCCTCAAAAAGTAGGGTCGATAAACCTTGCTTTGCGAAAAAGCACTAAAAATTCGTTGCTTTTTCCTAGAAAAAGCGGTACGAGTCTCCTCTTTCTCGTCGTCTCAGAGACCATATCTGTTCATTTCCTTCGCCGTCATTTAAACACATCAAAAAATTAATGATTTTTATTGCTGTAAATTACAAATGACATAATTAACTCAAACATACAAAGTAAGCAGAAGCAACCAGTACAAAAACATAAATAATATTAATACATAGAAATGAAAAAAGTCAGACTAAGATTTTCATATTGTGGGGCAACTTATGACATACAATCAAAATCATGTATTAATAAAACTGTAGTGCTTGGTTTACAAAAGCGGCTTTCAAAGTGAGCAGAAGTATTAAATAACAAGGAACAAAACCTGCCTAAAAACGATGTTGAACAGAGAAACCGCTGCACAGAATTGATGTAAACTTATACCTAGGGTAAAAATGGAACTAATCAATACAGTAGCCCAATATAAAATTTGAGTACACTGCAATAATCGAACATTTCACAATTATTTTAAAACAATTCGTTGATTTACACAGTTGCAACAAAAGAATACTTCGTATTTTCCTGTTTCAGTATGATAGTCACAAAGTATGCTATTTTTATCTATCAGATGGCATTTTTACATCTTCCACAAAATATGTAATTTGTCTTCAGTATCTCTGTATCATTTAAAAGTTCCTCAATGTGATCTTTATACTTCTTATAAATACTACAAACAAAATGCATGAAGACATTTGTCATTTGTATACCGTTTATCATATTGAAACTGCGTTTATCTACAAAGTTGTGTTTCAGATTTTCAAGATGTAGAGCTTCATCATATGTATCGCACATTTCCTTAACTAGAATATTCGCATGGTGCCAAATAAGGCGCCACCATTTCCTGTATTTATTGTCTCTCTTCGAGCACACCAAAACAGTGAGTTCATCCACAACTGTCAGCATAAACATTACCTCATTTCTGCCTATGGTTATCCCTTTTACTCCCTGCTGCACCTGTGATACCAGTGTATTCACTGCCTCTGCTGCATCACTGTCCTGAGACGTGTTTGTTCCAGACATGCTCACAGTGTTGGTGCTGAGCAGTGTGTCAAGACGACTTCTGAAAATGGCATAGGATACTTTGCCCTGGAATGCTTGTTCAGCCAGTGAGAGGAGATTCCTCCTCTTGGGTTTTCTCACCTCACACAGCTGCATTGGATGTACTTCTGCACCACCGTTCACAACAATGTTTCCATTTTCAGAAAAAATGGCTTTGTTGCCACTGAAGTCTTTCCTCGTTCTCACAGTGCCAGCAAGGAAATCGTCCTTGTTATCAATGCTGCGGAAGCCCTTAATAACTTTTGCATTACTGCCCACCGCATTGTCAGCAGTAGCTGCTGCGTTCCTCGCAGATTTCTTGAACTGTTTCCTGTGTCTGTTGCTTCTCAGACTGTTCTCGAAATTCTCCATTACTCCATTCTGAATTTCATTAATCACCTGCGAAACTGTGTGGGAACTTATTGTTGCGTGAGCCAGAAACAGCACCGAAGCACTGAACTGTAACACATCTAGAGCAGTTGGCTCCCTCTCCGTGACGCATTGGTCAGTGCTGGAGGTGCCGATAGCAGCACCGGTGGCTGTAGCGGCAGCTGACGTCACAGTAAGGGCATTGCGAGTTACTTCGGCCATTCTACTTAACACCTGGCCCTTGCTCGCCAGAACTCCTGCTCGGATCGTGGCTGCTCCGGCTGCTACGCCGACCACGCTGCCCGTCACTGACATCCAGGATTTTAACGCCTGTTAATCAGAAAACGAGATCGAAGTTTGTCAACTGCAAATTTAAAGCGCACATTAATTTCAGAACAGCCAATCTTAAGCTTCCCCCCCCTTGTAATTATCTCGTTGTCCATCGCACGAAGTTGGGCAGTCAACCAACCATAAAAAGCAGTAATTGTAATTGATGTAAAAATTTAAAACGTAAAGAAAACCTCATAAAGAAGTTGTTTGACAACTTCACTGAGGGGGGAGGGAAGGAGATTATATAGGGGGGGGGGGACACGTAGTTTTAACATTACATATTAATCATTGCAATCATTTTAAATTAAAGGACTTACAGTGCCACATAATTGCAAAGGTGAATCGTTCGACATAAATTACTTTGTGGAACATTCGGTTGCCACGATCCATGAAACATTTAAGTAACTTATTCTACCCTCACCTCATGTATACAGAAAGTATTTATTACTGCATTTTGAACATTGTTCACCAACTTAAGTCCCTTTCACTTAGAGCAAGTTTGTTGTTTTGTTTTGCTTGCTTTAGGGCGCAAAAAACAACTGGGCCCATAGGCGCCAAAGTAAAAACTATAGAACACGAAGACAGAAGAGTTAAAAACGATTATGTCAGTCCCAACTGACGTAAGAGAAGACAGCTAAAAACAAGCACGTGGAGAAAGGGCCAAAAACACAGCATACAAAAACGGAGGCCCAGAACTAAAAAATTATATGGCCTTTGCCATATTGCTTTGGCGGATAGAAAGTAAAACGAGGTTAACAGCCTGTGTATAATTTGCAAAACGGGCAATATCTCAGACGGCAAACCTAAGCGGGAACGTAAATGGTTAAAAAATGTGCATTCCAGCAGGAAGTGGCGGTCAGTTAAAACTTGGGCGCCATGTGTAGAAAGTGGCGGTCAGTTAAAACTTGGGCGTCATGTGTACAATTTCGTGAGGTAGAGTCGCTTATAGAACTACGATGGCTAGAAAGACAGTGCCAATACGCAGCACGACGGGACGTCCGAGAGGAGGTTGTCAAAGCCGCTGGGAGAGGCGTAATAAGCCAGAGCTTACTCCCGTGAAGGAAGGACCATTGGTGATGCCTCCTGAGAGAGCAACAAAAAGAACTTCAGAGGGAATATAGGATCCATTGGGTGAGGTACAAGGGCTGCAGCCTTGGCAGCAGCCTCAGCAGCCACGTTTCCTGGCAGACTGACATGACCAAGAGCCCACAGAAACATCACACTGGCTCCACCAGAAGTGAGCAAGTGACAGTTTTGCTGGACCCACTGCACTAAGGGATGGGCGGTGTACAGCGCACAGACTTTGAAGAGCGTGGAGCGAGTCTGAGCAGAGGACCCTATTGAAAAGGCAGTGTCGATAGATGTACTCTGTGGCCTGATTCAAGGCGAAGAGCTCGGCTGTAAACACTGAGCAGTGTGCCGGAAGCCAATATAGAAAGACACGGGTGCCAATGATGATGGCACACCCGACCCAACAGTCGGGTTCATCAGTGTATACGGAGGTACTATCGCGAAGTTCCATGCTAAGGTCGTGAAACTTAAGGCCATAGAGCGAAGATGAAGTAGTGTCCTTAGCAAACGAATGAAGGGAGAAGTTAACATGGGCCACTTCACGAAACCAAGCTTGAAAAGGCTTCACACCCACTGGGAAAGTTGCAGGAAGTGTGAAGTTAAGCCGCCATAGCAAGTGCCGAAAGCAGATTCCAGATGGTAATAGAGAAGAGGGACACGACCCGTACTGCCCATCAAAGAAAACATGAAGGAGGCATAGGATAGGTGGCCACGCATGGCAGACAAACAGCATGCATACCTGCTGAGGAGAAAGTCACAGTGATAGGACAGTGGTAGTTCAGCAGCTTCAGCATACCGACACTCAACCAGGATAGTGTAAAAGGCGCCAGTGGATAAACGGATGCCGTAATAGTGGATACTATTGAGAAGGCGTAAGAGGGATGGTCGTGAGATACATAAACGAAACACCCGAAGGTTCGTTTCGAATGGACAAGGGACCGGTACAAGTAAAGGAGGGTGGTTAGATCGGCACCCCAGCAAGTACCATTGAGGACACGAAGGACTTCAAGAATCACGTACAGTAGGTTGCCATGTAAGACACACGAGATGACCAAGAGTTTTTCCTATCGAGCTTGAACCCCAGGAATTATGTACTTTCGACAAACTTAAGAGCGACTGGCCCAAAATGTAAAGATGGTGGAAGAAACTATTTGCGCCTCCAGAAATTCATACAGACGATTGTCAATGGAGAAACGGAAGCCATTGTCGATGCTCCAGAATTGAAGACCATCAGGACATCGCTGAAGACGCCACTCAGTGAGACAGGTCAATAAAGAACTGCAACAGACGGGTAGATAGTTAACAGAAAGGGAGCCGGAGGAGACAGGCCATTATAGGGTTAATGGCGATAGCAAAGAGGTTGACGCTCAGCACAGACCGCTGAAGCACACTTTTTTCCTGGATAAAGGCGTCCGAAAAGGCAAAATACACATGCACCTTCAAAATTCTGTCTTCTAAAAATTCCTAAACCATTTCATGAGCCGTGGGAAACATGCTTCCCACTACAATGAACTCGCTCCTAGTCTCGTGGGATTCAGTGTTCCAATCTAGGTACGGTGTTACCACCTAGTGAACAGTATAGGATACTACTTCCAATAGGAAGTTCCGCCGTTTTTGCTGTACCTTAACGCAGAGGCTTTGTATAGCTTAGTGTTGCTCTGTAGAGCAGACTTTCAGTGCTGTTTGCGTGACATTTTGTGACTTTTTCCTCAAAGCTATAGTAAGAGGTAAATACTTTTGATTTACCCAAATTTAAGAAGGAAAACGTAAAATTGGAACGAGAAGAATTCCAGTTTGAAACGAAAGGAGCCACTTCTCCAGTAAAATGGATGGATAACCGTCCAGTCACTTTCCTGTCCTGAATTCATGACCCATGAGAAACAGGCACAGTGAAAAGGAGAAACAAGGATGGTACTAGTACAGAGATTTCTTGTCCTGAAGGTGTGGCATAATACAACAAAATATTGGGTGGTGTCGATAAGTTTGATCAATTACGAGAAAGGTATGCTATTGGCAGACATTCTGTAAAATGGGGGCACACAGTATTTTATTTCCTTGTGGACGTTGCTGCAGTGAATAGTTTTATCCTGTGGAAAAAAGTAAAAGAGGAAGTGGACAGCGTGATCAGCTCACATACAGGATCCATCTAGCCAGACAATAGATCGCTGGCTTCTCATCCCAAAAAGGCATAGACAAAAACCTATCTTTCTGGCAAAAAGGGGTAAAGTACCTGAAGATTTTCGTCATGTGGCTGCAGGGGAGCATCAACCCATTTTAGGAGAAACCTACTGGAGGTGCCGTCATTGTGGTACCAAAGCTGCGGAAAGTACCACTTGCTGTGTTTGTATATATTGTCAAATACCACTCTGCATAGACCCATGTTTCAGAAAATATCATGGCAAGTAATTGTGAACAATCATTTTAACAAGACAAGTAAATTTATCAAATAAATATGACATATATTGATAAAGTTGTTTTTGTCATTTAACTCAAAGGAAGGGCAGTGGGAAGAATACTTCCCACCTTGTTGTGTGACCTCAGTTTCACAGTTCGAGCGAATTCGATATTCCGTATGATAAATATGCCTATCTGTTAACTACTATCTGCTTTCCATTCATTAAAAAAACTGCTCAATAATTTTGTACACGAAAGTGTTTAGAGAACAGGGCAGGCGGCCACGGAATCTCCACCTGTAAAGCATACTGAGGACACCAGTTCTCCACAGGAGTCGTAGGCCTTCTTCAGATCTAAAAACACGGTGACAGTGATTTCCGCAGAACGCCATTCATGACGTTGGTGGACAATGTAACGAGATGGTTAACTGCAGAACACCACACTCTAAATCTACACCGTGCATTCGTCAGCAGATTGTGAGACTCAAGGCACCATACCACCCGGGCATGAATCACATGTTCCATCACCTTGCAAACGCAGCTGATGAGAGATGGGTCGGTAGCTAGAAGGAAGGTTTTTGTCCTTACCAGCTTAGTTATTGGGTATGACGGTTGCTTCACGGCAGCGTCCGGGAAACGTACCCTCTGTTCAGATGCAGTTGTGCATGTTAAGGAGACAGTGCGTACCCTCAAGAGAAAGGTGCTTGTAACATCTGAATGTGGATGGTGTGACTGGGGGTGGAGGATCGGGATGAACTGAGAGCGCCCTCATAGTAAAGGCGGCATTGTAGCACTCTCGATTCGGAGAAGAGAAGGGTAACACCCGAGCCGCCTCCACTCGTTTCAGATGGAGGAAGGTAGTGACACTGGGAAGAGCTCGAAACTTCCGCAAAACGGCTGCCCAAGGTACTGGAGACAGCAACACGATGTCATCGTCAGTTACTGTCAGGTAGGAAATTGGAGACTGGATCTTGGTCCCAGATAGCTGTCAGGTACTGGCCCACACGACAGAGGAAGGGGCGGAACTGTTAAAAGAGCTAGTGAATGAAGTCAGCTACTCCAAAGTACTCAACGACACTTTGCACTAATCTGTTTATAATGAATGCAGTTTGTCATCTTAGGATGAGCGTTAAAAATGCGGAGAGCACGTCTCCATGAGCGAATTGCGTCGCAGCATGCCTCAGTCCACCGAGGGACTGGGACACGACGTGGTAGGAAGGAAGAGCGAGGAATGGAACGTTCTGCAGCAGTAAGGATAACGTTTGTGAGATATTCCACCTGGCCATTACAACTGTGAAGTTGCCAGTCAGCCTTAGGAAGCTGCCATTTTGGTGTGTACACAGATGGGGTAAGATTCAGCAAACTGATAGCACACGGGAAATGGCCGCTCGAGTAGGAGTCAGAAAGAACGGACCACTTAAGTCAATGGGCAAGCTGGGCAGGGCAGGGCAGAAGGATAGATCCAAATAGGAATAGGTGTGCGAGGAGTCAGAAAAGGAAGTGAGTGTCCCAGAGGTTACATTGGTTAAGATGGTCAGCCAAGAGGGCACCTTTCAGATAGGTGCTAGAACAACCCCAGAGGGGATGATGTGCATTAAAGGCACCGAGTAGCAAAAATGGGGGAGGTAGCTGCCCAGTTACTTGAAGGAAGTCAGCCCTGGTAACAAATGACGGGACGTAAATGGTACAGAGGGGAAAAAAGTGGGGAAGGACAACGCGAACGCCAACAGATGAAAGAGGGTTAGTCAGATGGGTTGACTATGAATGTCATCCTGCATTAACAGCATTACACCCTACGAGATGGAATGCTGATCTCTGAGGGAAGGTCAAAATGAACCAGTAAAAATTGTGGAAGCTCAAAGCGGTCGTGAGGACGCTATTTCGTTTCCGGAAGGCAGAATGGGGATGGTTCAATGCTAAAAGCAGCCATACATCATGTTTGTGGGACCGAAGGCCATGAGAGTTCGATTGGAGGAGAGTCATGATGAAGAGATGTAAAGGTGTCACCTTGGCGGCTGCTAAGTGACAGCCTGTGGAGAGTCGCTACTAAAGGGTACAGAAGCAGAAGGATCCTGCTCCATGGGGTCCACAGAAGCATGGGCGTCCTTGTGCAGTCGGTCTGTGGAGTCCAACGCTGAAGAACGGTTGGCGGTGCGCACCAGCGTCACGGAGGCCGCCAGGCTACGGTACCACATGGCGACACACTAAGAGCATCTTATAGTCTGCGGTGGAGAAGGCTATTTGCCTTTGATGGACTTCTTCGAGTCTTTCCGGTTAGAGTAAGATTCGGGTGGTGTTTGGTCGGAGGTACGTAGTAATTCCTCATGGGAGTACTCCTCGAGTCGTTTCCAGCCTACTGGTTGTGTATCTGGCTGCCTCGCCCCTTGAGTTTTATGGGGTGTTGCACAGGTGGACGGGGACATGGTGATGCTACCTTGACACTGGGCGATTTCAGAACCTCAGTCCTGAATTGGGGGTCTCATGACCGCGTGGTCATGTCCTTCATAGAGCGAAGGTAACAAAAGCAGAACTGCAGGTGCCAGACGGGAGAACGCAGGGTTTTCGACTAGCCAGTAACTTGCGGGCGACTGGGTAAGGCACTTTCTCTTTTACCCTGATCTCTTGGACAGCCCACTCATCAATGTATACGGGAAAATCCCGAGAGGGGGCCGCATGGCCGCCCTTGTAGTTGATACAGCAGGGTCGAAGTGGCAGACAATTGCCCTCATGCAAATCCCTACCACAGGTTACACATTTTGCTATGTGCCAACTAGCGTTGTTGAAATGCTGACACTGGTAGCAGAGCATCGGGTTCAGAATGTACCACCTGACCCTGTGATAATTTCATAGTCTGCTTTTATCTAGGACGGAAGAACCACTCTACGAAAGGTGAGGAAAGTACTGATGGGCATTGAGGAGGAATCTCCCTTTTCCATTAGACGGTGGATGGCAGTGACCCTGATCAGAGAGGTAAGATTGGATTTCGGCCTCAGTTAGACCGTCGGGCAGCCTAGTGTACATAACACCATGGAAAGAATTCTAAGTTCTATAGGCCTCGACACAAACAAGGAAGCCATGGAGAAGTGAGGCAGCAAGCAGTAGTTTTACTTGCTAATCAGAAGTAGTCTCCAAAAGCAAAGTGCCTTTCCGTAAACGACAGCAGGATTTCACAGGGCCGGCAATTGCATCAACACCTTTCCCAATAATAAACGGATTTACCATTGTGAAGGACTGACCATCTTAAGTACATGAGAGCACGAAGAGCCGTGGTGCAGCAGGAAAGGTCTTTCAGTTATTAGCCTCATTACGTTTACGTTTTGTAGTCTTTGACTGAAGATGAGTGACTCATTGCGAGAAAACCCCCATGAATTCCAGCATCTCCGATGGCGCAATCGTTGCAACTGTGGGTGGGGGGTGTGGGGGGGGGGGGGGGGCGCACACCCGCATTAGGTAATTGCTCACTCCACAGTTCACACCTGCCGAACATGTGACAGAGGGACCAATCGGCAATTTGAGAAGCTTGCAGCTCAGGCAATCACCCCTCATTGGGGATGGCCTGTACCAGCGTTTGTTTAAGCTGACGTCGAAACATTTCATTTAAAAAAAGGCATTTGCGGTGCAAACACTTCTAAGGAGCCGTCTCGGTCAGGCTGCGTAGTTTTACACCGTAAGGTAGGCCTGCGTTACGAGAATAAAGCTTTATCTCCCCTTGAACCAACTTACGACATGTATGAAGGTTCACCCACGAATTTTGTGTAAGGAAGTAAGAGAGACTAGAATCTAACGAATCACAAAGGGCTTAGGAAAAGTATTCCAGATTCGTGCATCCTCCCAGATTTATGTGAGCTGAAACAGAAATCAAGTGGTCATTCGTCAAAAATGAAGATGTCTTATACGCTGCAGAAAGCAATTCTGTATTAAGTATTTAAGCGTTAGAAGGAAGATTTGGCCTATCTTTTCCTGTACGTGGCTGTGTGCGTCTTTGAGGTAACATACATGCTGTGGGACAAATGTCTGTCTACACTGCTCTAAACAACGATGGGCGTAGCCCAACGGCTACGGGAAACGGGGCGTTGAAGCTCCTGCCATAACTCGTCACGGAGGGAGAAAGGAACCGAGCGAGCCTTACTGAATTAAACAGTGTATTAAAAATAGTTTGGGGACCAGTTGTAGACCGCAAAATAATCTTTTTAACGAAACGTCGTTTCATGCTGAACGTGAACGCGTAATGACAGTGTTACCAGCTACGTGCATTACACGCAGTCGACTTATTTGATATTGCAGTGGGATTTCGCGCGTAAATGGAATAATTTACTAACGATGATTTGGTAACCACCCAAATCGTGTAACACTTGTGTAGCAGGTAAGTAACTTTACCCTTCATTTTATCATGGGTTCTGCCTGTTGACCATGGACTAAAAGGCACATTTGCAATCGCCGTTCGAAAGAATGATGAACAGACGTGATTACAGTGGATGATATGGTAGAGCATACACCGGCGATTCGACGACACATATTGTCTAGTCTCACATTGGGCTACGTCATAGTCTGCATGTGAGTGCTCCCCGAAGGAAGAAATGAAAAGGAGTTAAATCAGGGGACCTCGCAGGACATTTGGCAACAACTTCATCCTATCCAACCACAGCAAAATTCTCATTCAGTATTTGCCTTGCAACGCGGGACGAGTGAGCTCGACAGTCCGAAAGTTGCAGCCACATACACTTCTGGAACAACCGGCGGGATGTCCGTCAAAATCTGCGTACTGATGTCCAGTTAGAACGCCTGAGATGAAGTAACGTCGCAAAATGTAATTTTCTAAAATGCCGCACCATACCCCTACGCCTCACAGCTGTAGATTTTTTTTTTTTTTGTGGTTTTAGGGCGCACAACTTCAATGGTCATTAGCGCCCAGACTACGTTAGGAAGGCACCGCGAGGCACAAGTTTAAAACAGCAACTAAAAGGGAAAACACGATAAAAGACAGACTGACAGGCATAGGATGAAAAAAACCGCATAATCAAATGTCCTTAGAGAGGTTTGTCAAGTTGATAAAACTTGAACGCGAGCAGCTGCTCGTGTGTCACCCGCTAAAAATGGCATCTATAGTACATGGCAGCCCAATTTCAAGACGCAGTGTGTTAAAATCCGGACAGGACGTTAAAATGTGGCTGACCGTCAGCAATTGCCCACATGGGCAGAACGGCGCCGGCGCAGCCTTCAGCAGATGGCGATGCCTGAACCGGCATTGTCCAATTCGTAACCGGGCCAAAACGACCTCCTCCCGTCGAGAAGGGCGGGAGGAGGACGTCCAAGCCGCGGGAAGAGGTTTCAAGGCCCGAAGCTTGTTGTCCGTAAGTGCAGCCCAATCGGCATGCCACGGCGACAAAATGCGCCGACAAATGACCCTGCTACAATCTGACGAAGGGACACAACAAGAAGCTGTCCGAGGCGGGAGGACCGCAGCCTTGGCCGTGGTATCTGTACCGTCGATCCCAGGGATACCGACATGGCCAGGAACCCACATAAAGCTAACCGGAGAACCGACGTCCACCAGCTGCTGAAGAGAGCGTTGGATCTAGTGCACGAAATGGTGAACCTGATACGGATCACTGAGGCTCTGGATGGCGCTCAGGGAATCGGAGCAAATGACATAAGCAGAATGCCGGTGGCGACAGATGTAAAGAACAGCCTGGTAGAGGGCAAAGAGCTCAGCTGTGAAGACCGAACAATGGCCATGGAGCCGGTATTTGAAACTTTGTGCCCCGACAATAAAAGAACACCCGACCCCGTCATTGGTCTTAGAGCCATCTGTATAAATGAAGGTCATATTAATGAACTTCGAACGAAGTTCGACAAAACGGGAGTGGTAGACCGAACTGGGGGTAACCTCCTTTGCGAGCGAGCTGAGGTCAAGGTGAACGCCAACCTGAGCCTGGAGCCAAGGTGGCGTGTGGCTCTCGCCCACTCGAAAGGTTGCAGGAAGTGAAAAATTAAGGTGTTGAAGGAGGCGACGAAAGCGAACTCCAGGTGGTAGCAGGGCAGAGTCATACAACCTGTATTGACGGTCGAGAGAGTCGTCAAAAAAGCAACGATAAGACGGGTGGTTGGGCATTGACAGCAGCCGACGGGCATACCGACAAACCAGTATATCGCGCCGGTAGGTGAGTGGCAATTCACCGGCGTCAGCATGAAGACTCTCGACGCGACTAGTATAAAACGCTTTGATCGCAAGTCGTAAACCCCGATGTTGTATGGAGTTGAGGCGGCGTAAGATGGATGGCCGTGCAGAGGAGTACACGAAGCTCCCATAATCCAACTTGGAGCGGACGATCGACCGATAGAGACGAAGTAGGACGGTTCGATCCGCGGCCTACGACATACCACTGAGAACACGGAGGACATTTAGAGAACGGGTACAACGGGCAGCCAAATATGACATGTGAAGACCAGCTAAGTTTCCTGTCAAATGTAAGACCTAAAAATTTTGTTGTCTCCACGAATGGGAGAGCAACGGGACCGAGTCGTAAGGACGGTGGGAGAAACTCTTTGTAGCGCCAGAAGTTAATACAGACCGTCTTCTCGGCAGAAAAACGGAAGCCATTGGCGACACTCCAGGAGTAGAGATGGTCAAGAGAACGCTGAAGACAGCGCTCCAGGAAACATGTACGCTGCGCGCTGCAATAGATGGTAAAATCTTCCACGAAAAGGGAGCCTGATACATCAGCTGGGAGGCAATCCTTTATTGGATTGATCGCTATGGCGAAGAGAGCGACGCTCAAAACTGAGCCCTGTGGCACCCCATTCTCCTGGCGAAAGGTGTCTGACAGGACAGAACCCACACTTACCCTCAACTGTCGATCCATTAAAAAGGAACGAATAAAAAGAGGGAGGCGACCGCGAAGGCCCCATGTATGCATGGTGCGGAGAATGCCCGCCCTCCAACAGGTGTCGTAAGCCTTCTCCAAATCGAAGAACACAGCCGCGGTCGGGCGCTTCCGCAAGAAGTTATTCATAATGAAGGTCGACAAGGTAACCAGATGGTCAACAGCAGAGCGGCGCCTACGAAATTCACATTGTACATTGGCAAGTAGGCGTCGAGACTCGAGCAGCCAAACCAAACGGGAGTTAACCATTCACTCCATCACTTTACAGACACAGCTGGTAAGCGAGATGGGTCGATAAATGGAAGGCAAGTGCTTGTCCTTCCCCGGCTTAGGAATCGGGACAATAGACTTGCGCCAGCATGCGGGAACATGTCCCTCAACCCAGATGCGATTGTAAGTACGAAGAAGAAAACCTTTACCCGCAAGAGAAAGGTTCTTCAGCATCTGAATACGAATAGAATCTGGCCCTGGAGCGGAGGATCGTGACCGGGCAAGTGCGTTTTCGAGTTCCCGCATGGTGAATGGGGCATTATAACTTTCACGATTCTAGGAGCGGAAGTTAGGTGGCCTAGCCTCCTCTGCCTGTTTGCGGGGGAGGAAGGCAGGGTGATAATGAGTGAAGCTCGAAACCTCTGCAAAAGAGCGGCCGAAGGCATTGGAGACATCCTCAGGGGCCACAAGGACGTCATTCGCGACCGTCAAGCCAGAAACTGGTGAGTGGACCTCAGTGCCAGATAGCCGGCGCAGGCTACCCCAGACAACAGAAGGAGTGAAACTGTTGAAGGTGCTTGTGAAAGCAGCCCAGCTGGCTTTCTTGCTTTCTTTAATAATACGACGACACTGTGCACGTAATCGTTTACAATTGATACAATTCGCCACTGTAGGGTGGCGTTTAAAGGCGCGTAAAGCACGTCGACGAGCAAGTAAAGCGTCTCTACATGCTGCAGTCCACCAGGGGACCGGTACGCGACGTGGAGAAGAAGTTGCCGTGAGGGATGGAAAATTCAGCAGCAGTGAGAATGACTTCCGTGAGGTGTGCGACCTGACGATCGCAGCTTGTGAAGGTTTGATCCTGAAAGGTCGCCCTGGAAGAGAAGAGCCCCCAGTCTGCTTTGGAGATGGTCCAACTAGATGAGCACGGAGAGGGGGTATGCTGCAGGAGATGGATAACACACGGGAAGTGGTCGCTCGAATATGTATCAGAAAGTGCATACCACTCAAACCGGCGTTCAAGTTGGGTAGTACATATAGAGAGGTCTAAATGGGAATAGGTTTGAGATGTGTCCGAAAGAAAAGTAGGGGCGCCAGTATTGAAGCAGACAAGATTGAGCTGGTTGAAAAGGTCTGCTAACAGGGAACCCCTCGGGCAGGATGCTGGAGAGCCCGAAAGGGATGGTGGGCATTGAAGTCTCCAGTTAACAAAAATGGTGCATTTAGCCGAGCAATAATTTGCATCATGTCTGCCCTGGTAACGGCAGACGACGATGGAGCGTGAACGGTACAAATGGAAAATGTAAAAGTGGGGAGAGTAATGCGGATGGCAACTGCCTGCAGGCCGGTGTGCAACGTGATGGGATCGTAGTAAATATCATCCCGGACCAGTAACATAACCCCTCCATGAGCCGGAATACCTACCACAGGGGGTAGGTCAAAACGCACAGAGGTGTAGTGTGCCAAGGCAATTTGATCGCATGGGCGTAGCTTCGTTTCCTGGAGGGCTACGACGAGCGGACGGTGCAAGCGGAGCAGCAACTTCAAGTCCTCTCGGTTGGAGCGAATGCTGCGAATATTCCAGTGAGTAAGTGCCATCCTAAGAAGAAAATGAAGATGAAAGAAGGGGTCACCTCGAAGGCCACTGAGGGTCTGGCTTCGAGCGAGCACTGCCGCCGCTATCAGTAGGCGGACAGCCATCGTCCATTGGTTCTCTAGGTTCACCGGCCATCTTGGTAAGACGGCCGGGAGGGGGAGCTTCCTCTACCGGTGAACGGCCAGATGTTCGGCTACCAACGGTGCGGCCAGGCGAAACGGATGACGGCCTGGGGCGGCAACCGCTGGGTGGCGCAGGAGAAGAAAAGTGCCGTGGCAGAGAATGAGAACTGTGCTTCCTATGAGTCTTCTTGGAAGGTCATTTGGTGGAAGTACTGGTCGATGGCTGGGAGGTCGAGGTATGTAGGAAGTCTGCGCGGGACGGTTACTTCTTGAAGGCCCATGCATCTGACTCGATCTTCGTCTTAGCAGAAGCTGATGAAGGGGCTTGTGTCTGTGGGGTGATGGGAGGAAGAGGAGACGTCGACCGCGCGATCTTAGCACTGGCCGAACGGACGACCGTGGTGCTGAAGGTCAGATCCCATGTCTGGATTGCCACCTCCCTGGTAGTCCGAGGAGAGGCGAGGACAGTACTGTATTTACCCGCTGGGAGCAGCGTGGGCTTCCTACTAGCTAATAGCTTGCGAGCAGCCGAGGTGGACACTTTCTCTTTGACCCGAATTTCTTGGATACAGCGTTCTTCCTAATAGACGGGACAGTCGCGGGAGGACGCTGCATGGTCACCCTGACAGTGCACACAACGAGGAAACGGAGGTGGACAGCCACCCTCATGGGCATCCCTGCCACAAGTGACATTTAGCCGCATTGGAACAAGACTGGCGAGTGTGATTAAAACGCTGACACTGGTAGCAGCGCGTAGGTGTCGGGACATAGGGGCGAACAGAAATAACCTCGTAGCCCGCCTTGATGCGCGATGGCAGCTTAACACTATTAAAGGTCAAGAAAAGTGTCCGGGTCGGTACAAGGTCATTGTTGACCTTTTTCATGACCCTATGGACAGCCGTCACGCCCTGCTCAGCGAGGAAGGACTGAATCTCCTCGTCAGTCATCCGTCGAGTGATCTAGTATAGACCACACCACGAGACGAATTCAAAGTTCGGTGAGCCTCCACCCGGACAGGGAACGTGTACTCGAGTGTGGTTCGAAGCAGTTTCTGTGCCTGAAAGGCGCTCTTAGTTTCTAGTATCAAGGTACCATTACGCAACCTTGTACAAGACTTAACAGTACCGGCTAAGGCATCTACGCCCTTCTGGATAACGAAAGGGTTGACAGGAAAAATCCTTTCCGTCCTCAGATCGAGAAACGACGAGGAACTGTGGGGCACGCGGTAGTACTTTTGTCACTGGTGGCTGGTCATGTTTCCGTTCGTGGGCAGAAGTCGAGAGAGAAGAAGAGAAATCCATTGCGGAGGAATCCCCATGATTGCCAGCTTCTCCGATGGCATGCTCCTTCCTTATGGGGACCCTCTCAGAGGGCACACCCGCCTTAGGTGAATGTTTACACCTCAGGTCACACCTCCCGAGAAACAGATGGAGGGACCAATCGGCATGGTCAGAAGGTATCAGCTCAGGCAATCACCCCTCCCCGGGCCTGGTCTTTACCAGGGGGTACGTGCGGGCCTTACTTGTCTACCCAGGTGGGGAATTACGCGTTACCCCGTCACCAGCTACGCATGCGAACGCGTGGGTCGGCCTTCAGGCGCGCACAGGGAGGAAGGAAGAAAAGGAAGAGAGAGAGGACAGACTGTCTCTAACGCCGAGGCGGCGGCAAGGGAGAGACGGCAAGGGAGAGACGGCAAGGGAAAGACGGCAAGGGAAAGACGGCAAGGGAAAGACGGCAAGGGAAAGACGGCAAGGGAAAGACGGCAAGGGAAAGACGGCAAGGGAAAGACGGCAAGGGAAAGACGGCAAGGGAAAGACGGCAAGGGAAAGACGGCAAGGGAAAGACGGCAAGGGAAAGACGGCAAGGGAAAGACGGCAAGGGAAAGACGGCAAGGGAAAGACGGCAAGGGAAAGACGGCAAGGGAAAGACGGCAAGGGAAAGACGGCAAGGGAAAGACGGCAAGGGAAAGACGGCAAGGGAAAGACGGCAAGGGAAAGACGGCAAGGGAAAGACGGCAAGGGAAAGACGGCAAGGGAAAGACGGCAAGGGAAAGACGGCAAGGGAAAGACGGCAAGGGAAAGACGGCAAGGGAAAGACGGCAAGGGAAAGACGGCAAGGGAAAGACGGCAAGGGAAAGACGGCAAGGGAAAGACGGCAAGGGAAAGACGGCAAGGGAAAGACGGCAAGGGAAAGACGGCAAGGGAAAGACGGCAAGGGAAAGACGGCAAGGGAAAGACGGCAAGGGAAAGACGGCAAGGGAAAGACGGCAAGGGAAAGACGGCAAGGGAAAGACGGCAAGGGAAAGACGGCAAGGGAAAGACGGCAAGGGAAAGACGGCAAGGGAAAGACGGCAAGGGAAAGACGGCAAGGGAAAGACGGCAAGGGAAAGACGGCAAGGGAAAGACGGCAAGGGAAAGACGGCAAGGGAAAGACGGCAAGGGAAAGACGGCAAGGGAAAGACGGCAAGGGAAAGACGGCAAGGGAAAGACGGCAAGGGAAAGACGGCAAGGGAAAGACGGCAAGGGAAAGACGGCAAGGGAAAGACGGCAAGGGAAAGACGGCAAGGGAAAGACGGCAAGGGAAAGACGGCAAGGGAAAGACGGCAAGGGAAAGACGGCAAGGGAAAGACGGCAAGGGAAAGACGGCAAGGGAAAGACGGCAAGGGAAAGACGGCAAGGGAAAGACGGCAAGGGAAAGACGGCAAGGGAAAGACGGCAAGGGAAAGACGGCAAGGGAAAGACGGCAAGGGAAAGACGGCAAGGGAAAGACGGCAAGGGAAAGACGGCAAGGGAAAGACGGCAAGGGAAAGACGGCAAGGGAAAGACGGCAAGGGAAAGACGGCAAGGGAAAGACGGCAAGGGAAAGACGGCAAGGGAAAGACGGCAAGGGAAAGACGGCAAGGGAAAGACGGCAAGGGAAAGACGGCAAGGGAAAGACGGCAAGGGAAAGACGGCAAGGGAAAGACGGCAAGGGAAAGACGGCAAGGGAAAGACGGCAAGGGAAAGACGGCAAGGGAAAGACGGCAAGGGAAAGACGGCAAGGGAAAGACGGCAAGGGAAAGACGGCAAGGGAAAGACGGCAAGGGAAAGACGGCAAGGGAAAGACGGCAAGGGAAAGACGGCAAGGGAAAGACGGCAAGGGAAAGACGGCAAGGGAAAGACGGCAAGGGAAAGACGGCAAGGGAAAGACGGCAAGGGAAAGACGGCAAGGGAAAGACGGCAAGGGAAAGACGGCAAGGGAAAGACGGCAAGGGAAAGACGGCAAGGGAAAGACGGCAAGGGAAAGACGGCAAGGGAAAGACGGCAAGGGAAAGACGGCAAGGGAAAGACGGCAAGGGAAAGACGGCAAGGGAAAGACGGCAAGGGAAAGACGGCAAGGGAAAGACGGCAAGGGAAAGACGGCAAGGGAAAGACGGCAAGGGAAAGACGGCAAGGGAAAGACGGCAAGGGAAAGACGGCAAGGGAAAGACGGCAAGGGAAAGACGGCAAGGGAAAGACGGCAAGGGAAAGACGGCAAGGGAAAGACGGCAAGGGAAAGACGGCAAGGGAAAGACGGCAAGGGAAAGACGGCAAGGGAAAGACGGCAAGGGAAAGACGGCAAGGGAAAGACGGCAAGGGAAAGACGGCAAGGGAAAGACGGCAAGGGAAAGACGGCAAGGGAAAGACGGCAAGGGAAAGACGGCAAGGGAAAGACGGCAAGGGAAAGACGGCAAGGGAAAGACGGCAAGGGAAAGACGGCAAGGGAAAGACGGCAAGGGAAAGACGGCAAGGGAAAGACGGCAAGGGAAAGACGGCAAGGGAAAGACGGCAAGGGAAAGACGGCAAGGGAAAGACGGCAAGGGAAAGACGGCAAGGGAAAGACGGCAAGGGAAAGACGGCAAGGGAAAGACGGCAAGGGAAAGACGGCAAGGGAAAGACGGCAAGGGAAAGACGGCAAGGGAAAGACGGCAAGGGAAAGACGGCAAGGGAAAGACGGCAAGGGAAAGACGGCAAGGGAAAGACGGCAAGGGAAAGACGGCAAGGGAAAGACGGCAAGGGAAAGACGGCAAGGGAAAGACGGCAAGGGAAAGACGGCAAGGGAAAGACGGCAAGGGAAAGACGGCAAGGGAAAGACGGCAAGGGAAAGACGGCAAGGGAAAGACGGCAAGGGAAAGACGGCAAGGGAAAGACGGCAAGGGAAAGACGGCAAGGGAAAGACGGCAAGGGAAAGACGGCAAGGGAAAGACGGCAAGGGAAAGACGGCAAGGGAAAGACGGCAAGGGAAAGACGGCAAGGGAAACACGGCAAGGGAAACACGGCAAGGGAAAGACGGCAAGGGAAAGACGGCAAGGGAAAGACGGCAAGGGAAAGACGGCAAGGGAAAGACGGCAAGGGAAAGACGGCAAGGGAAAGACGGCAAGGGAAAGACGGCAAGGGAAAGACGGCAAGGGAAAGACGGCAAGGGAAAGACGGCAAGGGAAAGACGGCAAGGGAAAGACGGCAAGGGAAAGACGGCAAGGGAAAGACGGCAAGGGAAAGAAGGCAAGGGAAAGAAGGCAAGGGAAAGAAGGCAAGGGAAAGAAGGCAAGGGAAAGAGTAAGGAAGACAGTGAGATGGAGAAGAACAAAGAAAGGAACCAACCAAAGGAAGGAAGAAACGAGAAGTGAAAAACCAAAAAGACCACAAATATAGGTTGTGGAACCGTCCATCTCCGGACGCAGGCACTAACTACGCCCTTGAGGGGGATGGACTCCTTTTAGTCGCCTCTTACGACAGGCAGGAATACCTCGGGCCTATTCTAACCCCCGGACCCGCAAGGGGGGGGGGGGGGGCAGCCGTTGATGTAGAACCTGATGAAGCCAGTGTGTATTTTAGGTTGCCCAGTAGTGCATATTAGGCAAACTTACGTTATTGTTAGTAAACGTTACTTCGTCGGTAGAGAGCGCACGTTGGAAAAACGTGGGGTTGTCTTAGTCGCATACCAACAAAATTCTGTACGACATTCGAAATCATAGTTATCGAGCGCCTGATGTGGTGGAAGAGGATAGGGATGGGAATTCTGTCGATGCATGATGCGATTGGCACTCTTCTGGCTGATTACACATTTCTTGGCGGTGTGTGTCTTATCGCCGTTCGGATTCATTAGCGTCGCAGCCAGAACATCATCTTCCTGTTCCGTCAGTTGCAGTCTTCTTTCTTTTACTCTTTTTGACGTTCAAGCAGCCTGTCCGCACTAACGTCGTAACAATTCGTGCAATTGCCTGACGCGTCGGACACTGGCGATCCAGATAGATAGTCCTATGCAGCTGACTGTTTTTACAGCGCTTCTTTTACATTCACCATATAGATGTAGTATATATCCAACTTATCGTTGTTTGTGTGCATGTATGCATGCAACGAATGTCTAAACAGATATGAGCGTCTGCAGTGCAGACAAGTGAACCGGCAAGTATGTCGACAATCCGACAGCGGAGCTCGAGAGCTCCGCCGATTCCAGCCGCCATGCTCTCAAATTCTGGGACATATCTCGAGTTTTTTCACGTTACCTTTCAACATCAACGTTAACGAACGCTGTATCACCGTAATTGTCTTGAGAACTATCGAATGCAGCTATAAAAAGTATACGGTTCCATAAAAGTTTCTTCTGTTTCCGTTGGTATCAGTGCTGAAATAATTGCCCACACAAAAAATTCATGCTCCTAGACGTTCTAACATTTGCCGAAACCCGCATTTCGGTATGTGTTTTTTTTGTTTGGGGTTTAAGGGCGCTCAACTACTGAGGTCATTAGCGCCCAGTCACAATTGTTAGAGCACATAGAATCTAGTAAAACTCAAGGGGGGGTGGGGGGGAGACACCAGAAAGGTCTTACAAAGATGCAGATAAAATAAGTGAAAGAGTTAGATGTCTTTGTTCAATCCAGTCAAAGTAATGAAACGAAGAACACGAGCAGCTGCTCGAGCGTCATCCGCTAAAATATCCTGTAAAGTAGTGGCAGAGACAGGACAACACGAGATTCACTAAAACAGGGACACGACAATAAAACATGGCACACTGTTAATGCATGACCACAAGGGCACTGCAGGGCTGGGTCACCGGAGAGCAGGTAGCGGTGGCTAAACCGGCAATGCCCAATCCGCAACCTGGTCAGAAGGACCTCTTCTCGCCGAGATGGTCGGGAGGAGGTTGTCCAAGCAATTGGGAACGGTTTTACTGCCCGGAGCTTGTTTCCTTGAAGTGACGACCAAGTATCCCACCACAAGGACACAAGCCTCTTACAAACAACCCCACTAACGTCAGATGACGGGACACAATGGGAGGCTGGCCAAGGAGGAGGACTGCAGCCTTGGCTGCAGCATCAGCAGCCTCGTTCCCAGGCACCCCTACATGGCTGGGAACCCACAGAAAGCTGACAGGAGAGCTACCCTCAGCAAAAGAATGGAGGGACTGCTGTATCCGTTGAATCAAGGGATGGACCGGATAGGGAGCTCCAAGGCTCTGAAGAGCACCGAGTGAGTCTGAGCAGAGTACATACGATGAATGGCGGTGGCGGCGGGCATACTGAACGGCCAGATGGAGAGCAAAAAGCTCGGCCATAAAGCTGGAACATTGGTCGAGGAGCCGGTATTTAAAGGTGGTGGCCCCGATGACAAAGGCACAGCCGACACCATCGTCAGTTTTGGAGCCATCAGTGTAAATAAAGGTGTGACTGCCAAGTCGCGCACGAAGTTCGACAAACCGTGAGCAATACACTGCAGCCGGAGTACCCTCCTTCGGGAGCGAGCTGAGGTCGAGATAAACATGAAGCGGAGCCTGGATCCAAGGTGGTGTCGGGCTCTCACCCTCTCTGAAGGTGGTAGGGAGGGCAAAATCCAATTGTCGAAGCAGGCGACGAAAGCGGACTCCAGGGGGCAGCAGGACAGACACATACAACCCATACTGACGGTTGAGAGAATCGGCGAAGGAGGACTGATAAGAGTAGTGGTCAGGCATTGACAACAGCCAGCAGGCATACCGACAAAGCAGTACGTCGCGCCGGTAAGTCAATGGGGATTCGGCAGCTTCAGCATTAAGACTTTCGACAGGACTAGAGTAGAAAGCTCTGGTCGCAAGACGTAACCCCCTATGGTGGATGGAGTTGAGATGGCGTAAGAGGGATGGCCGAGCAGACGAGTAGACGAGGCTCCTGTAATCCAGTTTTGACCGGATTATGGACCGATACAAGCGAAGCAGGACAGTGCGATCCGCTCCCCAAGATGAACCACTAAGAACACAGAGGACATTAAGGGAACGTGTACAACGGCCAGCCAAATAAGAGACGTGCGGAGACCAACAAAGTTTCCTGTCCAGTGTGAGCCGTAGAAACTTAGTTGTTTCCACAAATGGGAGAACAAGGGGACCGAGATGTAAGGATGGCGGAAGGAACGCTTTATATCGCCAAAAGTTGATGCAAACCGTCTTCTCTTCAGAGAACTGGAAGCCATTTGCCACACTCCACGAGTATAGGCTGTCTAGACAACGCTGAAGGCAGCGCTCCAGGAGACATGTTCGCTGGGCACTGCAGCAGATCGCGAAGTCATCGACAAAAAGAGAGCCTGAGACATTAGGTGGAATGCAATCCGTAATTAGATTGATCGCTATGGCAAAAAGGGCTACGCTCAAGACGGAGCCCTGAGGCACTCCGTTCTCCTGGAGGAAGACGTCGGACAATACGGAACCCACACGTACCCTAAACTTTCGATCCGTTAAAAAGGAATCAATAAAAAGGGGCAGGCGACCGCGTAGGCCCCACCTGTGCATAGTGCGAAGGACACCTCCTCTCCAACAGGTACCATAAGCCTTCTCCAAATCGAAGAACACGGCGACCGTTTGGCGCTTTCGCAAAAAGTTGTTCATGATGAATGTGAAGGTCACAAGGTGGTCAACAGCGGAGCGGCGGCGACGAAAGCCGCATTGAACATTGGTAAGTAGCCGTCGAGATTCAAGAATCCAAACTAACCGAGCGTTTACCATGCGCTTTATCACCTTACAGACACAGCTTGTAAGAGAAATGGGGCAGTAACTGGAAGGAAGGTGTCCATCCTTCCCGGGTTTGGGTATACGAACAACGACGGCGTCACGCCAACGCATGGGGACTTTACCTTCAGTCCAGACGCGATTGTAGGTACGAAGAAGGAAGCTTTTGCCTGCCGGAGAAAGGTGTGCCAGCATCTGAACGTGAATGGCATCTGGCCCCGGAGCAGAGGACCGGGACAGTGCAAGTGCACGTTCGAGTTCCCGCATAGTAAAGGGGGCATTATAATTTTCCAGATTCAGCGAGTGGAAGGAAGGTCGCTGAGCTGCTTCTGCCTCTTTCCTGGGATGGAAGGCAGAGTGGTAATGGGCGGAGCTTGAAACCTCCGCGAAAAAACGGCCGAAGGCGTTGGAGACATCCACTGGGTCCACAAGGACCTCATCACCTGAAGTCAGGCCAGGTACCGAGGAGTGGGCCTTAATGCCCGACAGCCGGCGCAGGCCACCCCAAACGACGGAAGAGGGAGTAAAACTGTTAAAGGAGCTGGTGAAAACGGCCCAACAAGCTTTTTTGCTGTCTTTGATTACTCTACGGCATTGCACTGCGAGTCTTTTGTAGCCAATACAAATCGCCAACGTAGGATGGCGGCGAAAGGTGCGTAAAGCACGTCGTCGACCACGGATAGCGTCTCGACAAGCCTCATTCCACCAGGGGACGGAAACGCGACGTGAAGAAGAGGCAGTACGAGGAATGGAACGTTCGGCAGCATTGATGATAACAGCCGTGAGGTATTCGACCTGACTGTCACAACTGAGAAAATCGTGGTCCGGAAAGGTCGCCAGGGAGGAGTAAAGTCCCCAGTCATCTTTCGGCATGTTCAAGCTAGAAGGACATGGGGATGGGTTGTGGTGCAGGAGACGAACGACACAGGGGAAGTGGTCGCTCTAATAGGTGTCAGGAAGGACATACCACTCGAACTGACGGGCAAGAGTGGTAGAACAGATCGAGAGGTCCAAGTGGGAGTAGGTATGAGTACAGTCCAAGAGGAAAGTCGGGGCGCCAGTATTGAGGCAGACAAGATTGAGATGGTTGAAAGCATCCACCAAGATGGAGCCTCTCTGACAAGATGCAGGAGAATCCCGAAGAGGATGATGGGCATTGAAGTCGCCAAACAATAAAAACGGCGTAGGAAGGTGAACAATCAGGTGCATCATGTCAGCCCAACTGTGGATGACGATGGAGTGTAGAAGGTACAAACAGAAAATGTAAAGGCAGAAAGAGTAACACGGACAGCTATTGCTTGGAGTGGGGTGGTCAATGGGATGGGATGGTAATAGACATCGTCCGAACGAGCAACATGACCCCACCATGGGCTGGAATACAGACCGCAGGGTTGAGGTCAGACCGCTCCAAGGTATAGTGGGTAAAAGCAATATGGTCAGTTGGGCGCAACTTGGCTTCCTGGAGACCAAGGACGAACGGACATTGCAGGTGGAGGAGAAGTTGTAATTCCTCCCAATTAGATCAAATACCTCTTATGTTCCAATGTAACAAAGCCATCGCTAGTCAGAAGAAAGGGGGAACGAAACAGGTGAGGAGCTGGTCACCTCGGCGGACGCGGAGGGCCAGGTTTCGAATGAACAACGCTACTACCGGCGGCAGGCGGATCCTGTTCCATCGAGTCGTCCCGCTTTCCCGGGTTGCGTAGGAGGGGCTGCATCATTCGCCGACGAGAGGCCAGCTGAGCACATGGCAGCAGAGCGTCCCGGCGAAACTGAGAACGGCCGGGAGCAGCGACTCTCGGATGGAGCATCAGACGAAAAGCGCCGGGGTGGAGAGGGGGATAAAGACTTCTTATTGGAGGCCTTCTTGGATGTTCGATGAGGCACGGGGATGGTGGGGTGGACCCGAAGAAGGTCCTAATGCGCGGGGTCCGTTTTGGAACGCCGGACCTCGCAAGCCGGGGTCCAGAACATTTCCCCGATGGACGCCTGAGAAGAGGATCGCTACTCAGGCGGCGAAGGGGGAGGTGGAGGAGGGGTGGCCCCTGGGGCAGAGGGGGCAAGGGACGCGAGGGAGGAGGATTTGGAAGGGAGGGATTTGGAAGGGAGGGATTTGGGAGTCTGAGGCATAGACACCAGATGGGGTGAGGAGGTGGAGGGGGGGGACAGGATATGGGTGAGGATACTGTGGAAGGAGTGGACATGACTGAGGCAAACGAAGTAGTCAACGTCACAGGATGGAGGCGGTCATACTTCTTCCTGGTCTCAGAATAAGAGAGACGATCCGAAGTTTTTAATTCTTGAATCTTCTTCTCCTTCTGATACGAGGGGCAGTCTAAAGATCTAGGCGAGTGGCTGCCAGGACAACTGATGCACCGAGGTGGTGGGGTGCATGTATGTTCCTCACGAAGAGGACGTCCACAATCGCCACAAAGGGGCTCAGCCTCACACCGTGACGTCTTGTGTCCAAAGTGCAAACATCGAAAACAGCGCATAGGAGGTGAGACGTAAGGTCGCACGTCGCACCAGTAGCACATCACCTTTACCTTCTCTGGGAATACGTCCCCCTCGAAGGCGAGGATAAATGCTTCGGTGTCGATACGACGGTCTTTGGGGCCATGCTGAACTCGCCGGACGAAATGCACGCCTCGGCGCTCCAGATTGGCCCTGAGCTCCTCATCAGATTGCAGCAGGAGGTCCCGATGAAAAATAACCCCCTGCGTCCTGTTCAGTGCCAGATGCGGGACAATGGACACTGGGATGTCCCCTAGTCGGCCGCACGCCTGGAGCGCTGCCGACTGTGTGGCGGAGGTGGTCTTTATAAGAACGGACCCCAAACGCATTTTACTGAGAGCCTCTATTTTCCCGAAGATGTCCTCAATGTGCTGGACAAAGAACATGGGCTTGGAGGTGGCGAACATCCCCCCATCAGTCCGAGAACAGACTAAATAGTGGGGGAAGTACTTCGCCCCAAGCCGGCGGGCCTGTCCTTCCTCCCAAGGAGTGGCCAAGGGGGAAAGGGCAGGAGAACCATAACCAGAGACAGTACCTTTCTTTTTAAAAGACTTGGCCACAGAGCGACCTGATACGTGTTGACGTTTCATCTGCGAAACGTCCGCCCCAATACCACCCACTCCGACCAGGGGTCTCCTCACGGGCGCCACCCAGCCTCAGCAAGGGCCACCTGGCAGGGTGACTGTTGCTGGGAGTCCTGATGCCCCAAGGAGATGGGCATCTACTCCGTGGCCGATGTGGGGAGGGTGCAGCTCAGTTATCGGCAGTGCGACCCCTGTGTTGTCAGGGGACTACATCCTAGAAGGTACATGACCCCACCACAACGGGATGGCTACCGTGCTGGATTTCAGGTGCCATGGAAAGTCCATGAACGTAGGTGCAGATGGGGACGCTCTATGGGTGTAACTTGTGCAACCCATCAGGCGTTTAGGCCCAATTTGAGGAGTAGTGGGTGTGGTTACAACGCTGTTACAATGCCGAGTGCCAAGGTCTTATTGCACTGAGGACCAGTGATACACCACGTAAGGCGTCCTTCCCCAAAAGGCTCGTACTTCTGTAGAATTTTGAAAAATGGAGGTCAAACCCCATGGGGGACCACCACATGGAAGGCCGGAACAGTTGAAACTCCTTTTAGTCGCCTCTTACGACAGGCAGGAATACCTCGGGCCTATTCTTACCCCGGACCCACAGGGGGGGTTTCGGTATGTGTAACCATTCACGGAATGAAATGGGGCGTTATGTCTTACGTGACTCACCGTGTCTATGATTTACTGTAATGTCCGAGTTCCATATCCTCAGGGTGGAAGAAATCTCAACGAGGAGCCGAATTTTGCTTACTGACAGCTCCCAGAGGTACCCCAGAATGCGATTTACATCTAATTCCAGTAAACATTTATTAACTACAAAGCATTGCTGTGTTCACTGGAAGTGGATACGGCCAAAGCAGAGAGCATATGGAAGAAACCCCTAGAATTTAAAAAAAAAAAAAAAAAGATTTAAGATTGAATGTAAATGGGTTGCATAAAAAATTGCAATACTGATACAATTCGTGCTACACTTCACTGACAGGCGTTCATCGTATTACATGTGTGTAATCACTCCGCATCTGTATTATCTTCCCGAACGCGGGTGGCAGGCAACGTACAGCTCTGTCGGTGTGTCGCAAGGACCGCCGAACAGCAAGAATGACGACCTCTCACGTTGGGTACTGCATAGAACGACCGAGGTGCAACAGCGCTATCGACATGAATATGCAGAGGAACTGCTCAGTCGCTGCCACAAGAATGATGAATTGCAGAGGGACTGCTTAATCGCAACCGCAAGTAGGATAAAGACTATGATGGAAGAATCGTCGCCATGAACGAAACCTGGACTTGGATTGGCGCTTTAATCGTTACTCGTACGACCAATGAATGGTAGCGCCCTGGTTCTCCTCTCTTGCAGAACGTCTGCCATGGACCACCACGTAACAGTGACGGTTATTGCGGCTTACGGTACCTATCGGCTAATTCTGGACCACGTTGTACCACAGAGGCAGTCAGTCAGTCACTGCAGCCTACTATTGCATTTTCTTGCGACATCACCTTCGTCCCGAAATGAGAAGAAAGTAATGGAACCTTCTGGCACTGCATCCCATCATCTTAACAATTACACGATGCCACACAGCGAATCCTGTACAGGAGCTCTTGCGTACGTGGTGCTGGGAGGTACTGGGACACCCACTGTTTCACTAGATACGCATGTGTGATTATGGCCTGTTCTACAAACTGAAGGAACCTCGTCGTGGCACGCCATAGCACAATAAGAGGACATCTCTGTCCCATTGCGGTCCCCGAGAGATAGACGGAGAGGGACGCGCTGACTGTGTAAGACGCCTTCCATCTGCATGAGGAAGGTGATCGAGATGCGATGCAATTATGTTCAGGGCATGTAATACAGTGAACGTCTGTCTGAGGTTCCGTATGAATTATAATTGCTGCTACGGCTTATATCTAATCCATGTCACTCATTTTGCAGTGGGGCGTGTGGTGATATGAAACTTCCTGGCAGAGCCTCAACTCGAACCTGGAACCACCGAAAGGTGAAGGGTAACAGAGTCGAGACCCGATTTGGGTTGGGTTGTTTGGGGGAAGAGACCAAACAGCGAAGTCCTCAGTCTCATCGGATTAGGACCGGGAAGGAAGTCGACCGTGCCATTGCAAAGGAATCATCCCAACATTTGCCTGGAGTGATTAGAGAATTCATGGAAAACCTGAATCAGGATGGCCAGACGCGAGATTGAACTGTCGTCCTCCCGAATGCGAGTCCAGTGTGAGAACCACTGCGCCACCTCGCAGACCCGATTTGGAAGACACAATCTGTCAGGTAATATTGTTTGTTGGTATTTTGCTGGAGTGTAGTCTTGAATGTGAGTGAAACGGGCACAGTTAACAGTTCAGACAGTAAGAGACCAGGAGCTTTTGATGTGTGTTCCTGTGGTGGCTGCTGAAGATTAGATGTATAGATCGAGTTTTTAATGCGAAGACGCTAAACCGAACTGGAGAAACAGTATGGAACAAACCCGACTCAATGGAAGACCGGTTGTCTGGGCGCAACCTGGGGCATAATTAAGGATATGTTAATTTGGTGCTGGAAAGAAGTCTCAGGGTAACAGCTTCGGAGGGGGATCAAGACGTGACTACAGTAAGTAGGTTTAACTGGATGTAGGTAGTTGCAGTTATGAATACCGGTTAAAAAAAAGAGCTGCATTAGGTTAGCAAAAAGAGCTGCAACACGAGGTATATCACAGCTAGCCACTGTAAAGCGTATAGCGTGTAGTACTTAACACCTTCACTTGGCTTTCAACTATCTGTTTAACTTTCAGAGGATTTGAGGGAGGGAGGGAGGGGGGGGCGGTTGCGACCTAGTGCTGATCATAAGTATGGTAACAATTACTGAACTTTTTTTCGACTATCTGTCATGTGCCTCGTTTGATGCGGCCCACCACGAATTCCTCTCTTGTACCAACCTCTTCATCTCAGAGTAGCACTTGCGACCTACGACCTCAACAGATGTCTTATCATCCTGTCCCTTCCCTTTTTCAGTGTGTTACACATGTTCCATTCCTCTTTGATTCTGCGCAGAACCTCCTCATTCCTTACCGTATCAGTCCACCTAATTTTCAACATACGCCTGTAGCACCACATCTCAAATGCTTCGGTTCTCTTCTCTTCACAGACAATATTTCACTAACATACAACGCTTTATGCCAGTCTTACATTCTCAGAAATTTCTTCTTCAAATGAAGGCCTATGTTTGATTAGTAAATTTCTTCAGGCCAGGAATACTCTTTTTGCCAGTGCTAGTCTGCTTTTGGTATCATCCATACCCCGTCTGTCAATGGTTATTTCACTGCCTAGGTCAGAATGAAATTTTCACTCTGCAGCGGAGTGTGCACTGATTTTTCCTGGCGGATAGAAACTGTGTGCCGGACCGAGACTCGAACTCAGGACCTTTGCTATTCATGGGCAAGTGCTCTTGCAACTGAGCTACCCAAGCACGACTCACGACCCGTCCTCACTGAGTTAATTCCACCAGTACCTCGACTCCTACCTTCCAAACTTTGCAGAAGCTCTCCTGCATACCTTGCAGAAGTTTTATATCAGCGCACACTCCGCTGCAGAGAGAAAATTTCATTCTGGAAACATCCCCTACGCTGTGGCTAAGCCATGTCTCCGCAGTATCCTTTCTTCCAGGAGTGCTAGTTCTGCAAGGTAAGCAGGAGGGCTTCTGCGAAGTCTGGAAGGTAGGAGGCGAAGTACTGGCGGAATTAAAGCTTTGAGTACGGTTCGTGAGTCTTACTTGGGTACCTCAGTTGGTAGAGCACTTGCGCGCGAAAGATAAAGGTCCCGAGTTCGAGTCTGTCCGGCACAGTTTTGATCCGCCAGGAAGTTTCACTGCCTAGGTAACAGAAACCCTCAACTTCGTCAACTTTGGGGCCATCAATATTGATGTTAAGTTTCTCGCTGTTCTCATTTCTGATACTTATTACTTTCTTGTTTCTTCGATTTACTTTCAATCCATATCCTGTACTCATTAGACTGTTCATGCCATTTCACTCGGGAAAGCAACGTCACCAAGCGCATCTTATCGATATAGTTTCACCTTTAACTGTAATTCCATTCCACAACCTTTCTTTTATTTCCATCATTGCTTCTTCCATGTACAGATTGATCAGTAGGGGGAAAAGAATGTATCCCTGCCTTACACCCTTTTTAAGCCAAACGCTTCGTCCTTGATCGTCCACTCTTATTATTCCCTCTTGGGTCTTGTACGTATTGTGTATTACAAGCTTCTATCTGTAGCTTACACCTACTTTTCTCAGTTTCGAACGTCTTGCCATTTTACATTGTCGAAAACTTTTTCCAGGTCGGCTAATCTAATGAACGAGTATATTTTTCTTCAGTCTTGCTTTCACTGTCAACCGCAACGTCAGAATTGCCTCTCGGATGCCTTTACCTTTTCTAAAACCAAACTGGTCGTCACTTAGCACATCCTAAGTTTTCTTTCTCACTCCTCTGTACATTATCCTTGTTAGCAACTTGGATGCATGAGCTGTTAAGCTGATTGCGCTATAATTCTCGCACTTGTCAGCTCTTGCAGTCTCCGTAATTGTGTGGGTATTTTTCCGAAAGTCGCCAGACTCAAATTCTGTCACCATCGTGAGGAGTCTTTTTGTTGCCATTTCCCCCAATGATTTTGGAAAATCTGATGGTATGTTCTCGATCCCTTGTCCTTATTTTTAGTCTTCCCAAGGCTCTCTTCAATTCTAATACCGGAGCCCTATCTCTTCTAAATCGACTCTTGTTTCTTCTTTCATCACATCAGACAAATTGTCCCCTCCAGAGGCCTTCAATGTACTCTTTCCACCTATCAGCTCTCTGTTCTGCATCTAACAGTAGAATTCCCGTTGCGCTCTTAATGTTACCACCATTGCTTTCTTTTGACGTCATGAAAGGTTGTTTTAGCTTTCCTGTATGCCGAGTCAGTCCTTCCTACAATCACCTATTTTTCGATTTCTTCATTTTTTCATACAGCCATTTTGCCTTAGTTTCATCGCACTTTCTATTTATTTCATTCCTCAGCGACGGTGTTTCTGTATTCCTGAGTTTCCCGTATCATTTTTGTACTTTCTCTTTTCATCGATCAGCTGATGTATTTCTTCAGTTTCCCACGGTTTCTTCACCGTTACCTTCTTTGCACCTATGTTTTCCCTTCCAACTTCTGGTATTGACTTTTTAAGAGATATCAATTACTCTTTAACTGTAATTCTACTCCTATTCCTTATTGCTCTATCTATAGCCTTACAGAACTTCAGGCGTGTCGACATTTCTTAATTCTTCCGTATTCCATTACTTTGCGTACTGATTGTTCCTGTCTAATCTCTTCAATCTCAGCATACTCTTCATCACTATTACATTGTGATCTGAGTCTGTATCTGCTCTTGGGTACGCCTTACAATCCAGTATCTGAATTCCGAATCTGTTTAACTATGATGTAATTAACTGAAATCTTCCCATAACATCTGACCTAGCCTAAGTATATCACCTCCTCCGGTGATTCTTTAACAGAGTATTCGCTACTACTAGCTAAAATTTATTACCGAAATCAAATACTCTTTCCCCCCTCTCATTCCTTGTCCCAACCCCACATTCTCCTGTAAATTTTTGTTCTACTCTTTTCCCTAGAACTACATTCCAGTCCCACATCAGTATTAGATTTCTTCGTGTCCGTTTACATACTGTGTTACCCTTCAGTACCCTCAATTTTATTAGCCCTTCATCTTCAGTTTGCGAAGTCGGAATTTATACCTGAACTATCGTTGTCTGTTTGCTGTCGATTCCCATAAGAACAACGCTGTCACTGAGCAATTCGCAGTAACACTCTCTGCCTACCTTTCTCTTCATGACGAACCTTACTTCCGTTATACCAGGTTTTGCTGCTGTTGATATTACCTATACTTATCTGCCCAGAAATCTTCGTCTTATTTGCTATTCACTTCACTGATCCCTACTATGAGCCTTTGCATTTACCTTTTCAGATTTTCTAGCTTCCCTACGACATTGAAGCTTCTGACATTCCACGCCTCTTCTTGCACAACGTTAATCTTTCGTTGATTAGTCAGTCTTTTTCTCATGGTCACCTTCCCTTCGGCAGTCCCCTCCCGGAGATCCGAATGGGTGACTATTCCGTAATCTTTGGCCAATTGAGATCATTATGGCACTTTTTTCTATTACAAGCCATATGTCCTGTGGATATACTCTTGCGTCTTTCATGCAGTGATTTCCATTGCCTTCTGCATCCTCAAGCCGCCTATTCTTCCGCCTTTAGGAGCAGTTTCCCGCCCCAACGTCAGAGTGCTCTGAACCTCTGTCCGCTCCTCCTTCCTCTATGACAAGGCCGTTGGCAGAATGAGGGTGACTTCTTATGCTGGAAGTGTTCGGCCACCAATGCTGATTATTAATCAAAATTTAAGCGGTTGCGTGTTTCGAAAGCGGAACAGATCATGTTTATGGTAACTAATCAAAGATGCTACCCCTAGCCCACAGGTGCATTCATTATTGAATTATATGAAACAAAATCTTAACTTCTGAACGGTTTGAGTTAGGACGTTTGAACTGCACGGTTGCTCGCGGGGAATGATGGAAATTAGTATGGGTATGCATGGTTTTGTTTAGTGACAAAGCCCACTTTCATTTGGATCGGTTCGTCAATAAGGAAAATTGGTGCATTTGGGAGACTAAGAATCTACATTTAGCGATCGAGAGGTCTCTTCACCCTCAACGAATGACTGTGTGGTGTGCAATATCCAGTCACGAATTATCATAGTGATATTGGCGTGGTGACTACCGAACGGTACGTGAAGATTTTGGGAGATGATTTCATCCCCATTGTCCACAGTGACCCTGATTTCGACAATAAGTGGTTCATGCAAGACGGATCTAGACCCAACGAAGCAGGAGAGTGATGTCCTTGAGGAGCTCTTTGGGGATCGCTTTCTGGCTCTAGGGTACCCAGAGGCCACTGACATGGGCCTTGATTGGTCGACATACTCTCCGAATCTGAGTACATGCGACTTTTCTTTATGAGGTTCTATTAAAGACAAGGTGTACAGCAATAACCCAAAACCATTGCTTTTCTGACAACAGCCATTCAACAGGTCATCGACAGCATCTATGTTCCAACATTTCAGCAGGTCATGCAGAAATTCGCTATTCGTCTGCCTACGTCATCGTCAATGATGGTAGGTATATCGAACGTGTCAACCTAAATCCGGACACCTGTAGTTACATATACACTCCGTTGTTTGTAACTTACGTTTTTTATAACTTTCAATAATTCTCACTCCGTACTTGTTGACTTTACGCGCAAGACATGCTTGTGCAGTGATATCTGTGGTATATTCCAGAGATCTGGGTGTCACAGCAAATTCATCAACGCGAAACGATACCATAGATATATGCGAGGACTCGCTCCAATCCGCAGCGACGTATGGGAGGCGCATGATAAGACCACGACTTCCTACAACGAACTGCAGTGCCATTGAACTGAGGTCACTATAGTGTTCAGCATTCAAGAGCTTGTAACACCGAAAATGCAGATAGAACACCTTCCTCACTACCCAAAAATTTTCGCCGTTTGATATCCGTTGGTAACTTGCACTGTACTTTTGATTTTGTAGCAGCAAGCTGTATTACAGAAACTATAATACGTAATCTACTTGCTAGTGTATATACTTTTGACTGTATATAATTGATTGTAATTGTAAAGAAAATAGTGTAAATTGCTAGGTAATAGCTAAGGGAACTTAACTGAAATTTATCGACACCAACGACATAATGGTGGTACCTGTGTCGTTGTTTATCTCTGCATATGGAGTGTGTCTTCAGCGTTGTGAGCAGTGAGGGGGCAGAGAAGCTTGAGTTAAAGAGTGCGGAAGTGTTTGTTGGGCGCTCCCGCCTACACGATGTGCACCTATGATCGCACAAATGTAGACGTCTGATTTGCTAATCCGCGAATATTGAGAGAACGGTAGGAGTGGAAAGATGGAGGAAGCTGCAATTCCAACTGCAGCCTGTCCCATAACTGTCCGTGACTCTGGAGACGTCTCGGGTTTTTTTTTTATCGAACAGCACCAACAACGGCAGCTCAGCACTGTCGTCGCTACACTCTTCGTCGTGCGCACAGCCGCAACATCGTAAGGCTGTTAACTGGCAATTATAGTAATATAGAGGCTTTGCCCAGCAACCTTCCTTTCATGAAGTGTGAATAAATAGTTAAACTTGTAGGCCACCCTTGTTGTAATTGACCTCAGGCATTATTACCACACAGGGTCCCTTTTCCTTTCCATGCAATCAGCGAGTGTCCTAAGCATATGACAAATGATTAACTATTTACTGCCAGTTATTCTGTTTAAAATCCAGTTTCAGTCTACATTTTCTGTCACAGTTACTGTTCATTCTTGTACAGCGTAACAGAGGCTACCTGAAGTGCAATTCACTACTGGAACTAGCAACTAAAGGTTCAGAGAAAATGAAGAGTTCGCAATTTCATTTGTTCTATATTTAACTTATCGAGTGACTTCTGCTTGTCTGATAGGTATTTCATTGTTATTTTAAAAGTAAAACCAATTAATCATTTGCTTAACGTAAATTCAATTCAGTCTTTCAATAATCGAAAGTATTTTCATTTTCTTTTTCTAAATTTTATATTACTTTACCCTGAGGTTACTGCAATTTATTATTTTTACATAAAGTAATTTAAGTTGAGCCGGTAATTTATTTAACTAGAATCTTTAATTTTACTTTCAGTACTTAGTATTTCAGAACAAGTAACCGCAAAATTTGTGCTCTCATAACCCAGTAGGCGAATTAGGAAGGGGAAGGTTACAAGCTCATCCCCTGCTCGAAACCTCAGGTTGAGCACTCAGCATCATCGTTTAGTACAGCGACAGATGAGGTTTCAGATGAACTTAAAGTGCTCTTAGTATTGAACTTTTTATCGCAAAGGAACAGTTTGCTCGTTAGTGCATCAAGTTATGCTTTGTTAGAGCATGACAGTTGCAAATTATCCAGTACTTGTGTGGAAAAATGTGCGTCCATGTGCAGTAAATCGTTTGATTAATGTAATAAAGAGTACTAATATTTCATGTGTCCTAGTATTATGAACCTTCTCCCAGGGCAATCAAACTGGTCACAGTTGTGGCCTGAAGAAGTTTTTTGTTTAGGGCGCTCGATTAGTAAGGTCATTAGCACCCAGTCACAAACGTTAGTGCACTAATAGTGTAGAAAAACGCAAGGAAGCAACACCAGAAAGTACTTACAAAGACGAGGATAAACAAAATAAAAGTTAGATCTCTTTGAACAAGTCCGTTGGTTGGTTGGTTGTTTGAGGTTTAAAGGACCAAACAGCATCAGTCATCAGTCCCTTGTTTCACATGTGGTCCATTCCGCTAATGTGACATCTCAGGAAAGTCAGAACAATAAAAGGAAAAAGGCTAAAAACGTAAAGGGGCAGTCATGTCGTCAATGGTAAAAACAAAACGTAGGAAGTCAGCAAGAGAACGAAACCAACGCTATGCTGAAGCAGCATAGGCAAGACCACTTTTAACTTAAAAGGTACAACCGCTAGAATGTAGAAAGTACGTATGGGAAAAGGAGACTAACCAAGCCTTAGAAAAAGGGTAAAAACAGAGTAAAAGGGGAAGAAAATAGGATTTCGGTCAGGGAGTTGAATCGGAAACCTCCAAACACTACTTACAGTGTTAGACACCCAAACACTCACTGCCCTGCCCCAATACCACAGAGAGATTGAAAACCTTAAAACTGAGAATAAAAACCACTTTCCCGGAGGAAACCGAGAACCAGAGAGACCATCCAGTAATCTTTTTTTTTGGTGGGGTTTAAGGGCACTCAACTACTGAGGTCATTAGCGCCCAGTCACTGTTGTTAGAGCACATGGAATCTAGTAAAACTCAAGGGGAGGGGGGGGGGACACCAGAAAGACCTGACAAAGATGCATATAAAATAAGTAGAAAGGTTAGATGTCTTTGGACAAGCCAGTCAAAGTTATAAAACGCAGAACACGAGCAGCTGCTCGAGCGTCATCAGCTAAAATATCCGGTAAAGTAGATGGGAGTGAGCTGAGGTCGAGATAAATATGAACCGGAGCCTGGAGCCAAGGTGGTGTCGGGCTCTCACCCTCTCTGAAGGTGATAGGGAGGGCAAAATCCAATTGTTGAAGCAAGCGACGGAAGCAGACCCCGGGGGGAAGCAGGGCAGACACATACAACCCATACTGACGTTCGAGAGAATCAGCGAAGAAGGACTGGTAAGAGGGGTGGTCGGGCATTGACAACAGCCGGCAGGCATACTGACACAGCAGTACGTCGCGCCGGTAGGTCAATGGTAATTCGGCAGCTTCAGCATAAAGACTCTCGACAGGACTAGTGTAGAAGGCTCCGGTCGCAAGACGTAACCCCCGATGGTGGATGGAGTTGAGACGGCGTAAGAGGGATGGCCGAGCAGACGAGTAGACGAAGCTCCCATAATCCAGCTTCGATCGGACTATGGACTGATACAAGTGAAGCAGGACAGTGCGATCCACTCCCCAAGATGAACCACTAAGAACTCCGAGGACATTAAGGGAACGTGTACAACGGGCCGCCAAATAAGAGACTAACGGAGACCAACACAGTTTCCCGTCCAACGTGCGCCCTAGAAACTTAGTTGTTTCCATGAATGGGAGAACAACGGGACCGAGATGTAAGGATGGCGGAAGGAACGCTTTATATCGCCAAAAGTTGATACAAACCGTCTTCTCTTCAGAGAACCGGAAGCCATTTGCCATGCTCCATGAGTAGAGGCTGTCTAGACAACGCTGAAGGCAGCGCTCCATGAGGCATGTTCTCTGGGCACTGCAGTATATTGCGAAGTCATCGACGAAGAGAGAGCCCGAGACATTAGGTGGAATGCAATCCGTAATTGGATTGATCGCGATGGCAAAAAGGGCTACGCTCAAGACGGAGCCCTGAGGCACTCCGCTCTCCTGGAGGAAGACGTCGGACAATATGGAACCCACACGTACCCTAAACTTTCGATCCGTTAAAAAGGAATCAATAAAAAGGGGCAGACGACCGCGTAGGCCCCACTGTGCATAGTGCGGAGGATACCTCCTCTCCAACAGGTATCATAAGCATTCTCCAAATCGCAGAACACGACTACAGTTTGGCGCCTTCGCAAAATAATGTTCATGATGAATGTCGACAAGGTCACAAGGTGCTCAACAGCGGAGCGGCGACGACGAAAGCCGCATTGGACATTGGTAAGTAGCCGTAGAGATTCAAGAATCCAGACTAACCGAGCTTGAACCATGCGCTCCATCACCTTACAGACACAGCTTGTAAGAGACATGGGGCGGTAACTAGAAGGAAGGTGTCTATCCTTCCCGGGTTTGGGTATAGGAACAACGATGGCGTCACGCCGACGCATGGGGACCTGACCTTCGGTCCAGACGCGATTGTAGGTACGAAGAAGGAAGCTTTTGCCCGCCGGAGAAAGGTGTGCCAGCATCTGAACGTGAATGGCATCTGGCACCAGAGCAGAGGACCGGGACAGTGCAAGCGCACGTTCGAGTTCCCACATAGTAAAGGGGGCATTATAAGTTTCCAGATTCAGCGAGTGGAAAGAAGGTCGCCGAGCCTCTTCTGCCTCTTTCCTGGAAAGGAAGGCAGTGTGGTAATGGGCGGAGCTTGAAACCTACGCGAAACACCGGACGAAGGCGTTGGAGACAGCCACAGGATCAACGAAGACCTCATTACCTGACGTCAGGCCAGGTACCGAGGAGTGGGCCTTAATGCCCGACAGCCGGCGCAGGCCACCCCATACGACAGAAGAGGGAGTAAAACTGTTAAAGGAACTGGTGAAAGAGGCGCAACTAGCTTTTTTGCTGTCTTTGATGACTCTACGGCATTGTGCTCTGAGTCGTTTGTATCCAATACAATTCGCCAACGTAGGATGGCGGTGAAAGGTGCGTAAAGCACGTCGTCGAGCACGGATAGCGTCCCTACAAGCCTCGTTCCACCAGGGGACGGAAACGCGACGTGAAGAAGAGGTAGTACGAGGAATGGAACGTTCGGCAGCATTGATGATAACAGCCGTGAGGTATTCGACCTGACTGTCACAACTGAGAAAGTCGTGGTCCAGAAAGATCGCCAGGGAGGAATGAAGTCCCCAGTCAGCTTTCGGTATGTTCCAGCTCGAAGGACATGTGTGTGGGGTGTGCTGCAGGAGACGAACGACAAAGGGGAAGTGGTCGCTCGAATAGGTGTCAGAAAGGACATACCACTCGAACCGACAGGCAAGAGTGGTAGAACAGATCGAGAGGTTCAAGTGGGAGTAGGTATGAGTAGAATCCGAGAGGAAAGTCGGGGCGCCAGTATTGAGGCAGACAAGATTGAGATGGTTGAAGACATCCGCCAAGAGGGAGCCTCGTTGACAGGATGCAGGAGAGCCCCAAAGGGGATGATGGGCATTGAAGTCGCCAAACAATAAAAACCGGCGGAGGAATCTGAATAATCAGGTGCACCATGTCAGCCCGACTAACTGCGGATGATGATTAAGTGTAGATGGTACAAACTGAAAAAGTAAAAGCAGAAAGAGTAAGATGGACAGCTATTGCTTGGAGTGGGGTGGTCAATGGGATGGGATGGTAATAGACATCGTCCCGAACGAGCAACATGACCCCACCATGAGCTGGAATACAGACCGCAGGGTTGAGGTCATACCGCTCCGAGGTATAGTGGGGAAAGGCAATACGGACAGTCGGGTGCAACTTGGTTTCCTGGAGACCAAGGACGAGCGGACAGTGCAGGCGGAGGAGCAGTTTTAATTCCTCCCAATTAGATCGAATACCTCGTATGTTCTAATGTAACAAGGCCATCGCTAGTTAAAAAAAAAAGGGGGAACGAGACGGGGGAAGAGCTGGTCACCTCGACGGCCGCGGAGGGCCAGGTTGCGTGGGAACAACGCTACAACCGGCAGGAGGCGGATCCTGTTCCATCGAGTCATCGCCAGCTGCGGCCGCTGTCCCTGGTTGTGTAGGAGGGGCAGCATCATTTGCCGACGAGAGGCCAGCTGAGAGCCTGGCAGCATAGCGTCCCGGCAAAACTGAGGACGGCCGGGAGCAGCGACTCATGGATGGAGCGTCTGACAAAACGCGCCGTGGTGGAGAGGGGGATAGAGACTACTTCTTGGGGGCCTTCTTGTAAGGCCGAGGAGGCACAGGGATGGTGGGCTGGACCCGAAGAAGGTCCTCACGCGCGGGGTCCGTTTTGGAATGCCGGACCTCGGAAGCTGGGGTCCGGAACGTTTACCCGATGGACGCCTGAGAAGAGGATCGCTTCTCAGGCGGCGTGGGAGGAGGAGGAGGAGGAGGAGGAGGAGGAGGAGGAGGAGGAGGAGGAGGAGGAGGAGGCGGAGGAGGAGGAAGGGTGGCCCGTGGGGCAGAGGGGCAGGGGCCATGGGGTGGAGGATTTGGAAGGGAGGGATTTGGGAGGCGGAGGCAGAGACCCGGGATGGGGGCAGGAGGCAGAGGGGGGACAGGATAGGGGTGAGGATACCGCTGAAGGAGTGGACACAACTGACGCAAACGAAGTGGTCAACGGCACAGAATGGAGGCAGTCATACTTCTTCCTGGCCTCAGAATAAGAGAGCCAATCCGAAGTCTTCAGTTCTTGTATGTGCTTCTCCTTCTGATATTCGGGGCAGTCTGAGGATCTAGGCAAGTGGATGCCAGGACAATTAATGCACCGAGGTGGTGGGGTGCATGTGTGTTCCTCACGAAGAGGACGGCCACAATCGCCACAAAGGGGCTCAGCCTCACACCGTGACGACATGTGCCCAAAGCGCAAACACCGAAAACAGCGCATAGGAGGTGGGACGTAAGGTCGCACGTCGCACCGGTAGCACATCACCTTTACCTTCTCCGGGAGAACGTCCACCTCGAAGGTGAGGATAAAGGCCCCGGTGTCGATGCGACGGTCTTTGGGGCCGCGCTGGACTCGCCGGACGAAATGCACGCCTCTGCGCTCCAGGTTGGCCCTGAGCTCCTCATCAGATTGCAGCAGGAGGTCCCAATGAAAAATAATCCCCTGCGTCCTATTTAGTGCCAGATGTGCGACAATGGACACTGGGATGTCCCCTAGGCGGTCGCACGCCTGGAGCGCCGCTGACTCTGTGGCGGAGATGGTCTTTATAAGAACGGACCCCGAACGCATCTTACTGAGAGCCTCGATTTCCCGGAAGATGTCCTCAATGTGCTGAACAAAGAACATGGGCTTGGAGGTGGCGAACGTCCCCCAATCGGTTCGAGAACAGACCAAATAGCAGTGGAAGTACTTCGCCCCAAGCCGGCGGGCCTGTCCCTCCTCCCAGGGAGTGGCCAAGTGGGAAAGGGCAGGAGAACCAGAACCAGAGGCAGTAATTTTCTTTTTGAAAGACTCGGCCGCAGAGCGGCCTGATACATGTTGACGTTTCATCTGCGAAACGTCCGCCCCGATTCCGCCCCGATACCACCCACTCCGACCAGGGGCTCTCCCCACGGGCGCCACTCAGCCTCAGCAAGGGCCACCTGGCAGGATGACCGTTGCCGGGCGTCCTGATGCCCCAAGGAGACGGGCATCTACTCCTTGGCCGACATGGGGAGGGTGCAGCTCAGGTATCGGCAGTACGATCCCGGTGTTGTCTGGGGGCTACAATCTAGAGGGTACATGACGACCCCACCACAACGGGCTGGCTACCATGCTGGTTTCTGGTGCCATGGAAAGTCCATGATCGTAGGTGCAGATTGGGATGCACTATGGGCGTAACTTGTAAAGCCCATCAGGCGTTTAGGCCCAATGTGAGGAATAGTGGGTATGGTTAGAACGCCAGTACAATGCTGAGTGCCAAGGTCTTAGTGCACTGAGGACCAGTGGTACACCACATAAGGCGTCCTTCACCAAAAGGCTCGTACTTCTGTAGAATTTTGAAAAATGGAGTTCAAACCCCAAGGGAGACCATCACATGGAAGGCCGAAACGGTTGGAACTCCTTTTAGTCGCCTCTCACGACAGGCAGGAATACCTCGGGCCTATTCTTACCCCGGACCCGCAGGGGGGAAGAAGGGTGTGACATCCACGAACGACAGGTCAGTATTGGATTGTGAAGTCGGGGAAGGGACCTTTGGTGAAACCAGAGGCTCTTTGTCCTGGGACTTATGTTTCTTCTTCTTTTCAGGCTGAGATCGAGGAGGGCTGCGTGGCATTAAGGAGCCAGCTGCAGCAAGATCAGGAACAGAAAGAGACTGGGCGACCTGGGGGCCGACAGACCGCGGCTCTTGTGGTCGTCGCGCGGCAGCAGACTTTTGGCCTGGAAGGTGCCGGGAAGGGGCATCCCGGGAGAGGCGCCCTTAACCAGCAGACGCCGAAGGAGTGCGACACTTCTCCGGCTGGGGAGGGGGAGCAGCGCCCAAAGGTGTAGTTGTGGGAGCTGCAGGGGAGGGGGGGAGGAGAGGGGTCCGGGATGGGGGTAAGGAAGGGGGAGGAATGGGTGAAGATGTAACCAAGGCGTAACTAGATGTCATGGACACAGGGTGAAGATGTATATATTTCTTACAGGCCTCTGTGTAGGTTAAACGATTGGGGGACTTATACTCCTGTATCTTCTTTTCCTTCTTATATACTGGGCAATCTGGTGAATGTGGAGAATGACTACCACAGGAGGGGGAACACAGGGACTCCCGTCATGGAGTGGACGTCCACAGTCACCACAGAGAGGGGCCTGTGAACACAGAGGCAAGACATGTGTCCAAAACGCAAACACTTAAAACACCTCATAGGAGGTGCGATGTATGGCTTCACATCACATCAATAAACCATAATCTTAACTTTCTCACGGAGGTTATCCCCTTCAAAGGCGAGGATAAAGGCACCAATATCAATGTGATTGTCTTTAGGACCCTTCTGGACACGCCGAATAAAGTGAACACCCCGCCGTCCGAGATTGTCCCGAAGTTCATCAGTTTGAAGAATGAGGTCCCTGTGAAAAATCACACCTTGTACCATATTTAGAGACTGGTGGATGTAATGGACACAGGAATTGTGCCAAGATGGGTACAGGCAAGAAGGGCCGCAGATTGGGCAGCTGAAGCAGTTTTTATCAGCAACAAACCCGACCACATCTTGCTCAGGGAGTCCACTTCGCCAAACTTGTCTTCAATGTGTTCCACAAAGAATAAAGGTTTGATATTGGTGAAAGTATCTCCATCAGTCCTGGTGCAAACTATATAATGGAGGAAAGGTTTCGCCCCTAGCCGACAGGACCGACCCTCTTCCCAGGGTTAGCCATGGAAGGGAAGGCCGTAGGGGCAAGAGGAGAAGCGCTTGAAGAATCAGTTCCACACAGAGACGGCCGCAGAAGAATGGCCAGAGTTCTGGACCCGTATGCGTTTCATTTGCATCGCGTCCGCCCTGATACCACCCACTCTGATCAGGGGCTCTCCTCACAGGGGCCACCCAGCCACAGCAAAGGCTATCTGGCACGGCTGCCATTGCCGGGAGTTCCGATGTTCTAGGATGACGAGCAACCACTCCAAGATATGCATGAGGTGGTCACAGTTCAGGTATCAGAAGTGTGATCCTTGTGTGTTCAAGGGGCTCAACCAAAAGGATACATAGCGACCCCACCACACGGGCTGGCTACCGTGCTGGCTATGCACCCTAGCATCAGACAACGATGTGAAATAAAAGGTGGAATTTACTAGGAGGGCGCAAGTCAGAGACGCTAGGTAAGGTGCTCTTCCCCAAATGGCTCACACTACGGAGGAGAAATTTTGTAATGGAGGTCAAACCCCAGAGTGGGACCTAGGAATGCCAAAACGAGGAGACTATTACTCAACAAAGCCGGATTGTAAAACCAACATAACCAGGAGGATAACAGGGGCCAACTTAAGCAAGGACACCAAGAGAAGGAGAGGAGAGGGCGACGGGAAAAGAGCAAGGAGGGGAAAGGAGGGGAAAGGGAAGGAAATGGAGCCCTGGAGAGAAAAGTCTGCAATAGCTCGGGGCCCCGTGCTCGCTACACACGTATCCACAAAAGAGTTGTGGACCCCAGGGGGGGGGGGGCGCAACAAGTCTGTCAATGTAATAAAACTAAGGACATGAGCAGCTGCTCGAGCGTCATCAGCTGAAAGTTCCTATAAGGTAGACGGCAGACAAGACAACACGAGAGTGGAGAAAACGGGGACAGGACAATAAAACATGGCACACCATCAATGGATGACCACAGGAACACTGTGGGGTGGGGTCACCGGACAACAAGTAGTAGTGGCTAAACTGACAATGCCAAAATGATCTCTCGCCAGGAAGTGGGTGAGGAGGTCGTCCAAGCCGTCGGGATCGGTTTGATGGCCATAAGCTTATTTTCATGGAGAGAGGACCAAACCTCAGGCCACAACGATGAAACGTGCTGACGAAGAACCCCACTAACATCAGTTGATGGGACAAAAGGAAGCTGTCCGAGGCAGCACAGCAGCCTTGGCTGCAGCATCAGCTGCTTCGTTCCCAGGCACACCAACGTGGCCAGGAATCCACAAAAAGACACGAGTGCCCATATCAGCTAGTGACTGAAGGGACCAGTGAATTCGTTGTACGAGAAGGTGGTTCGAATATGGGTCACGGAGATTGAATGGCGCTCGAAGAATCAGAGCAGATGGCTTAGGGAGAATGACGATGGCGGCGGATATACTGAACACCCTCATAGAGAGCAAAAAGCTCTGCCGTGAAGCTTGAACACTGGTCAAGAAGCCGGTATAGAAAGCTACCATCCCCAACGACAAAGGCACATCCGACGCCAGCAGTAGTCTTTGAGCCATCTTTGTAAATAAAGACGTTATTAGCGAGCCTCTAACGAAGTTCGACAAACCTCGAGCGGTATATCGCAACCGCGGTCCTCTCCTTTGGGAGCGAGCCGAGTGTAAGGTGAACGCGAACCTGAGCCTGGAGCCAAGATGGCGTCGGGCTCTCACCCACTCGAGAAGTCGTAGGGAGGGTAAAATCAAGTTGCTGAAGCAGGCGACGAAAGCAAACTCCAGGAGGTAACAGGGCAGAAACGTACAGCCCGTATCGGCGGTCGAGAGAGTCGTCAAAAAAGGAGAAATATGACGGGTGATCGGGTATTGCCACCAGTCAGCAGGCGTACCGACAAAGCAAAATATCGCGCAGGTATTTTAGCAGTAATGCGGCAGCTTCGGCATACAGACTCAAAATGGCTGGTGTAGAACGCTCCAGTCGCCAGACGTAACCTCTGATGGTGGATAGAGTTTAAACGGGGTAAAATGGACGGCCGGACAGAAGAGTAGACGAAGTTCCCATAATCCAGCTTTGATTGGACGACGGACCGATATAAGCCTAGCAGGACCATTCGATCTGCTCCCCATGACGTACCGCTGAGAACACCGACGACATTTAGGGAATGGGTACAACGAGCAGACAAGAAAGACATGTGGAGACCAGCAAAGTTTCCTGCCAAATGGATTACCTAAAAATTGTTGTTTCCACGAATGGGAGAGCAACTGGACCGAGATGTACGGATGATGGAAGAAACTGTAACGCCAAAAGTTCACACAGACCGTTTTCTCACCAGAAAAACGGAAACCATTAGCGACACTCCAGGAATATAGACGGTCTAGACAACGCTGAAGACAGCGCTCCAGGAGACATGTTCGCTGAGCGCTGTAGTAGATCGTGAAGTCGTCCACGAAAAAGGAGTCTGAAACATCAGATGGAAGGCAATCCATTGTTGGATTGATAGCTATTGCAAAAAGGGCCAAGCTCAAACCAGAGCTCTGGGGCATCCTATTTTCATGGTAAAAGGCATCCGACAAACCAGAACCCACACGTACCCTGAACATCAATCCATTAAAAATGCATTAATAAAAAGACGGAGGCGACCGCGAGGGCCCCAAGTGTGCATGGTGCGGAGAATGCCCACCCTCCGACAGGTGTCGTAAGCCTTCTCCAAATCGAAGAACACAACCACCGTCTGGCGCTTACGCAAAAAGTTGTTCATACTGAAGGTCGACGAGGTAACTAGGTTGTCTACAGCAGAGTGGCGCCTACGAAAGCCACATTGGACATTGGTGAGGCAGCGTCGAGATTCAAGGAGCCAAACCAATCGAGAATTTACTATGCGCTTCATCATCTTGCAGACGCAGCTGGTAAGGGAGATGGGCAATAACTGGAAGGAAGGTGTTTGTCCTTTCCTGGTTTGTGTATGGGAACAACAATTGCTTCACATCAGTGTGTGGGAACGTGACCTTCAGTCCAGATGCGATTATAGGCGCGAAGAAGAAAGCCTTTACCTGCAGGAGAAAGGTTCTTGAGCATCTGAATATGGATACCATCGGGCCCCAGAGCAGAGGATCGGGACCGAGCGAGTGCACTTTCGAGTTCCCGCACGGTGAAGATGGCATTGTAACTTTCACGATTCGAAGACTGGGAAGAAGGTATCCGCGGCTCCTCTGCTTGTTTTCGGGGGAGGAAGGCAGGGTGGTAATAGAGCTCGAAACCTCAGCGAAAAAGCGGTCGAAGGCATTTGCGACATCCTCAGGTTCCACAAGGACTTCATTCGCTACAGTCGGGCCAGAAATCGGGGAGTGGACCTTGGTGACAGATAGCCGGTGCAGGCCACCCCAGACAACTGAAGGAGGAGTCAAACTGTTGAATGAGCTGGTGGAAGCCACCCAGCAAGCGTGTTTGCTTTCTGTGATAACACGACATTATGCACGGAGCCGTCTGTAAATGATAGTTCGCCATCGTAGGGTGGCGTTGGAAGGTGCGTAAAGCACGTCGCCGAGCACGAAGAGCATCGCTGCATGCTGTAGTCCACCAGGAGACTGGAACTCGACGTGGAGAAGAGGAAGTACGAGGGATGGAATATTCAGAAGCAGTGAGAATAACGTCTGTGAGGTATGCGACCTGACTATCACAGCTGGAGAAGATTTGATCATGGAAAGTCGCCAGGAAAGTGAAAAGCCCCCAGTGGGCTTTGGAGCTGTTCCAGCTAGTGGAACGTGGAGAAGGGCTGTGATGCAGGAGATGGATTACGCAGGGGAAATGGCCGCTCGAGTATGTGTCAGACGGAGCATACCACTCGAAGGTATGTGCAAGTTTGATAGTGGATATTGAGAGGTGCAAGTGGGAATAGGTATGCGTTGCGTCCGAAAGGAAGATAGGTGCACCAGTATTTAAACAGACTAGATTGAGGTGGTTCAAAAGGTCTGCCAAGAAGGAGCCTCTCGGGCAGGATGCTGGAGATCCCCAAAGGGGATGGTGGGCATTAAAGTGTCCAATCAACAAAAATGGTGTAGGAAGCTGAGCAATCAGTTGTATCATGTCTGCCCTAGTAAAGGCAGACGATGGAGTGTAAACAGTACAAATGGAAAATTTCGCCTTGTAACAACAACTGAATTTTACGTACGTATGTATGTATGTATGTATGTAGGTGTGTGTGTATGAGAAAAATCGCAAGGCTTTTCTCCTCCGAAAACAGACAAGCTTAGGATTTGATGTACACATTACCTGAGTATCACGGAAAGGATTGACTGACTGGCCGCGAACACCTCGGTCGACCAGAGTCGCAATACTGGTTAGTGCAGAGTACGCGCCGCTAACAGCAGCAGCACCAGAAGCTGCTGCCATAATTGGACCCAGAGGGGTGAACATACTGACGAGAAACGCACCAGTCGCAATAATTGCCGTCGCATCCATCACTTTGTCGACAACCTGCAAAAGGTAGAAAAATGTTACAGGAGTTAGAGCATTTGCTGTAGCCACAGGAAACAGCTGGAGTGAAATTACGTCTGCTCTCAATCTACTGGATGTAATATAAGTTATCTGTCGTCACGTTACCCAGAGACGGTTGTATAACACTTAACACTAATTTTATGGTTGAGAATTCATAATGTGACGATGCACATTACACTTTCCATTCGCTCTGCATCGACACACTGACGTGCGGAATGACTGCAGGAAGTGAAGGGGAGCTGGAAGGTTTCTATCTCTTTTGCATATCTCAGTGGACAACAGACAGTAGAGGAATTTAAAAATCCCTGGGAAGTATTATGCAGTATTGCTTTGCTGGTGCTGTGTGCGCCTGACGTCACTATGAACACTTGCTATGAGCTTGACTTGCTGCTGTGGTGGTTGTGGCCTACAGTACAGAGCTCTCCATGCTAGTCTATTCTACAGAAGCCTCTCACACTCTCCCTGACTGCTGCAACATACGCTCAGGTGACAAAACTAATCAGATACCTCCTAAACCCTGTCAGACTTCATTTGGCCCTACGTAGTGCAATAACTTTACGTGGCATGGACTCAAGTCGTTGGAAGTCCCTGTAGTCCATGCTGCCTCTATAGCCGTCCGCAATTGCTGAAGTGTTGTCGGTGCAGGACTTAATGTACGAACTGACTTCTCGATTGTGTACCGTGTAGGTTCGATACGATACAATTCGGGAGATCTGTGTGGCCAAATCATTAGCTCCACTTGTCCAGAATGTTCTTCAAATGAATCTCGACATTGAGGCCTGGTGACATGGCGTACTGCCATCCAAAAAGATTCCATCATTGAATGACTGCAAATGGTCTCCAGCTAGCTGAACAAAATCATTTCAGTGACAGCTTCCGCTGGACCAGATGACAGTCCATTCCATGTAAACACAGCAAACACTTATGTAGCCACCACCAGCTTACACAGTGCCTTGTTGAAGACTTGAGACCATTGCTTCGTTTGTTCTGCACCATACTCTGACCCCACCATCAGCTCTTACCGAAATCTATTCAGCAGGCCAAGGTTTTCCAGTAGCCTGGGGTCCAACCGTCATGGTCACCAGCCCAAGACGAGCACTACAGGCGGGCACTCCCGTCTGCCGGTCATCGGCTACAATAGCCCATTAACGCCAAGTTACGTCGCACTGTCCCCATGGAAACGTTCGTCGTACGCCCCACATCGCTTTCCGCAGTTATTTCACGCAGTGGTGCTTGTCTGTTAGCACTGACAACTCCACACAAACGCCGCTGCTCTGTCATTAAGTGAGAGCCTTGGATCACTATGTTGTCCATAGTGGGGGTAACGCTCCTTCACAATGTACATCTGAGTATCTAATTCCTTAACGATTTCCCATGCCTCTAGCTGCAACTATCATTCCACGTTGGAAGTCTAAAGTCCAGTCGTGCGGCCATAACCGCGCCTGAAACTTTTTCACATGAATCATCTGAGTTCTAATGACAGCGCCGCCATGTGCTGCCATTTTATACGCTGTGTACCCGATACTACCACGTCGTGTTGCGGCACTTCGTGCTCGCTGGGGCCCTACACGATAGCAGGCAGGTGTACCAGTTTGTTTGGCTCTTCAGTGCATATCTGACATATTTTGGGGGCAATACATTTCGTTAGCTATTTGCAGATTCACAAAATCGTAGCACTCAACTTCTCAACTTCAGAGTGTTACATACCTTGTGCGGCTGAGATGCAGAAAAAATTACATTCCCTACAGCACTTGAGAATAATCCGTAAGAATATACTATGATGTCGCTATGAACACCCAGTCATTATCCTATACATGTCCTGACCACATGTTGCCAAGAATTTTTCGGCTATCCTCTACAAGTTTCGTTGGGAAACCCTTGCATATCCTCTACACAATCCCTCTTTCCGCAACGAGATTTCGTACTTTTGCAGCCCTCAAAGATATTCTTGGCTGTCAATTTGCTTTGGACACCTGTGTATAATTACTGTTACGTAGCCAACTGCAGCCATTCTTCCATGAAGGCACTGACTGTCTTTCTCGCAGTGGTATAGACGTAAACAATTATGGCCATTACCTTTTAAATTACGAACAGTTCACTTTTTCCATCCACCTCACTTTTCATTTGTCAGCCCCTTATAGAGCGACACTATGTGAGGTAAGTAGGAATAACAGTAATTTAAATTTGACTGAAGTGTCTACAGTCTCAACTAGTGAATTGCAAATGAGAGCAGAAGGTAAATTATTTCTGTATGCGTTACATGTCCTTGCTTGTCGTTTGATACAGTGGAATCATGAGTAAAGAAGAGCTCGTTGTGAGTTACATGCTTTGCAACGAGGTTATCAGATGAGTTAAGAACTGGTATGTATATAAAGCTAACCTATTTTCGATGGCGATGTAACTCAACGTTCATCTGTTTATCTGTTAGAGATTAACATTGCCGCGCTCTACCTTTGAAGTATTACGGGCTGATGGCACACTTAATGGATATACAAGCAACAGCATGCTCTACCAATATGTTCCTAAAATTTTTCCGGGGATCGTACCTCTGGTTCTATAAAGGAAAGGAAGGAAGGGTGAAGTGTTTTGGGTAGCCTTTGTGGTTGGGACAATTTTTGTACCAACAGAAGTAACGCTTTACTGGAACTGTCCCATGGTATTTTCGATTATTACTTACTTCCTCCAGCCTAGGAAAACAGAAAATTGGTTGGTACTTTTTACATTATATGTGCTCTACAGTGCACCGTAAGTGGCTTATGGAGGCACAGGTTAGTTTATTGGTGGTTCCTGAGAAAACACGAAAATAATTTATTCAGCGTATTTTCGCCGTTAGCTGTGGACATCTAAGAACCTGACCATAGTAAATTGCTCCTTTTTTAACGGTCTAGTCTTACCTAGAAATAGCATCATCCAGTTTTAAGCCAAAAAACATGACTTATGTATAAAAGCCAAGTAGGTTTTGTACAGCAAGTGACAAATTTTTACGATTTATACCGAAGATCCGAATCTGGGACAATGTCGACTGTTTTCTTTATATTTTTATCTGTTTCCGAGATACAGATGTCCGAAGTAACTGTACTTGTACACGTGAAATATGCACGTACAACCCGGTGTGAGCCGGAATCTTAGTTTATAAAGCGACGTAGCACGGAGAGATGTGCTGAAAGTATCTCAGTTATCGGCTGAGAACTCTAAGTTATAATCCTTGAGCATAGGGAAGTGACCCATCTGTAAAATCCAGTAACTGTAGCACAAAGATGCCGCTTTTGTTTAAAAGAGAGACTGGAAATTGTGGTACCAGCTGCCTCATTCCTCAGCAACTTTAAAATTCTTCCCAAAAATTTAGGCTTGCAAACAGAATCGCGATTTTTATACTGAGAGAGGAGGTAGTGGCAATGGGACAGGAATAAGGGACGAAGTGACAATGGGTGAGAGCCATTTATAGAGAGACAATCTATGACCTTGACAACGAGATAGAGAGGAGTAGTGACAGAAGAGACAGGAACAATGGGAATGAATGAATGAGGTAGCAGAGTGAGTGTGTGTGTGTGTGTGTGTGTGTGTGTGTGTGTGTGTGTGTGTGTGTGTGTGTGTGTGTGTGAGAGAGAGAGAGAGAGAGAGAGAGAGAGAGAGAGAGAGAGAGAGAGAGAGAGAGATATGGAACATGACGAGGGAGACTGACTATGATACAGGAGATAGTGAACGTGGGAGGTCCTTAATGAGAATGACTTTTCTGGCCCAATGAGTGAATGAGAATGGTGAATTGGGGGTGGATGGCCACAAGAGACTTACAGCGATGGACCAGTGTGAGTGAGCGAGTTACAATTGTGGGAGTGTGGTGAGTTGCATATTAAAGAGACCGTGAATATGTTCACACGCCAAACTTTTTGGGAAAAACAAAAGCGTATCCGCCATGTTTGTGCTACAATTACTGTATTTTACAGATAGGTCACTTCCCTATGCTCAAGGATTATAACTTTGAGTTCCCAGACGATAACAGATACTTTCAGCACATCTATCCGTGCTTTTCTATGTTTGAGTTCTATAACTTGGGGCGAATCAGATACCATCTTTCTTCAGTCTGAACGATCTGGCCAACCGTCGGGCTTCCGATTGGGTCATATTCTCGTTGTTGAATGTGAGAAGCGTCGGGCCATTCCCAGCCTGACAGTTCATTTCCCTGACGTATAAATCCGGCCTGACACCAATTTAAGTCATTTGTAGGTTCATCAACTCATTTTTGATTCAGATGCCGCGGCCTCCGATTGTCTAGGTGAATCTTTATTCATCTCTTTTCTCTCTGCTAACTGAGAAAGGATTGACGTGGTCTTTTTTACTAGTTGAGGGCGTAAATAGCGAACGACAGGACTCGAGGGGCCAGTGACTGGCACTGACTACAGTGCTACCTCCCCCGCCCTCCCCCGCCCTCCCCCCCCCCCCCCCTCCGCCGCCAGTGGAGCCTTGGGACAACTTTACAGGCAGGGCGACAGCGGACGCCGTTCTGGCCACCCAACGAACTTACAAGGGAACCTCCCCATCGCATCCCCCTCAGATTTAGTTATAAGTTGGCACAGTGGATAGGCCTTGAAAAACTAAACACAGATCAATCAAGGAAACAGGAAGTTGTGTGGAACTATGAAAAAATAAGCAAAATATACAAACTGAGTAGTCCACGCGCAACATAGGCAACATCAAGGATAGTGTAGGCAGAAGCTCGCAGTGGCCCGTGGTTAGAGCGAGTAGCTGCGGAATGAGAGGTCCTTGGTTCATGTCTTCCCTCGGGTGAAAAGTTTACATTATTTTCGCAAAGTTATGATCTGTCCGTTCGTTCATTGACTTCTCTGTTCACTGTAATAAGTTTAGTATCTATGTTTTGCGACCGCACCGCAAAACCGTGCCATTAGTAGACTGAAGGACGTGCCTCTCCAATGGGAATCCAAAACATTTGATCGCAAGGTCATAGGTCCACCGATTCCTCCACAGGAAAACACGTATGATATATTCTATACGGTACTGGTGACGGCATGTCCGTCACATGACAGGAATATGTTGTCGGCGCACCTAACTTGTACACTTAGCGAATGGGTAAAAAGATTTTTCTACCTTGCCCGATTTAGGTTTTCTTGTAGATGTCATAATCACTGCCAAAAGTTATGACGGACAGATAATTGTCTGAAAATAAAAAATTAAACTTTTCACTCGAGGGAAGACTTGAACCAAGGACCTCTTGTTTGACAGCTACTCACGCTAACCGCGGGACCACAGCGACCTTGTGCCTACACTATCGTTGATATTGCCTATGTTGCGCGTGGACTACTCAGTTTGTCTAGTTTGCTTAATTTTTTCATAGTTCCACACATCTTCCTGTTTTCTTGATTGATCTGTGTTCAGTTTTTCAAGCCCTATCCACTGTGCCAACTTATAACTAAATCTGAGGGGGGTGCGATGGGGAGGTTCCCTTGTTAGAACTGCACTGTCCCCCGAGCGCAGTGTTGGCGGATGATCCAGCCTTCTTTCGAGAAATTTGGAAAGCAATGAACATGAAAACGCAGAGAATACGCTAGGAAAAAAGACTTGGAGGCATGCCTCCCACAATAACAGTCGTTTTACGATGTATGTTTTCTGGCAGTACGCTTTTGGCGAAAGACATTGTGCGTTGGCCGACAAGTTCGCTGTAGGTAAATAGAATGAAGCAAATCTTTCCCATAGCACAGTCGCGAAAGCTACGACTCTGGTGTTATAAAAGAGTTTAGTGGAGGTCATTGACGACTGTCGAAAATTTTGTTTTGGGAGAAGGCCGTGAATTGCCAATTAGTCACGAGGCTCTCACGTCAGCTTACTTCTCCGTGATGCTTGGAATTGTGCAAGCAGATCGCAAGAGTGGAAGATGACTTTTACGCAATGCAGAGCCGGAGAATTTAACAAACAATGACACTACTGGCTAGCGCCCAGCGAACTTTGTGTTCATTGGCGATTGAGTTTTTTCGAAGGGGTCTGAGCTAGTGAAGCACAGCAACGAGTGTTGGTGCCCTCGTCGTAGCAGCTTTCTGGTAATACACTTCCCTCCGACAGGAGACTTCACCCCGACGCCGCTCCGGTCACAAACACCATCCAGGAACGGAGTTCACTTGCGGATCATATCAGTTTTCAACACTCAGCAGGAGAATATCTAGCAGCATCGGCTGGTTAGAGTGGAACAAGTGTTTCCTACCATTCCTGCAAAATTCACTAACTAGGAGGACAGGCATAGTTGCATGTAATCTCATTTTGTCTTTCTGGCATGTGTATGTAATCACTGTTTCATTTTGCGGCTACGTACTGATACCAGAATGTCAGGAAGTTTATTTGCATCACAAACACTTCGTTGTTAAATTCACTTTACCAACTATACCACTGCCTATAACAATGTACTTTGTCTCCTTTTGATGTTTGCTTTGAACCTTTTTAGAAATCTTGTGAGGTCCTTTATCGATCTGTAAGGTAAACCATTGCAAATTTGAAACGCTACTACATGAACAACGTGGATAACTGCCAGAATGTTTAAAGCAAGTTTGCCAACATGCTGTCACTGTGTTGTGGGATGTATTTCCATGCCTGTTCCATATGGTCGAACACTACATGATCGGTAAATGCTATTTGTGGATGATGTTGGAGTTTTCCAATAATGGCCCATACGTGCTCGATTCAGGGCAGTACTGGTGACTGAGGAGGCCTAAGGGAGCATGTTGGGAGTAGTAGTGTAATGTTGGTACGAACCCAGTTATGGTATCAAACTTAATTGCATAATTAATCAAATTGATAAATTAATTCCCAACCTGGGACACACCCAAAACGAACCCCTCACCGCCAGATGACGTCAGGTGTTTCTCTCAGCCAGCTCGTGGATCCCCACACCTTCCCCCCTTCGCCTCCATCTCCAACACCTACCCTATTGGTGGGAATTTTAAATTTTGATGGTTATTTCTGTGCCCCACTCCACCCCCTTCCCGAGAATAGGCGGGAAATTAAAAATAATTGTGCTCTTTACGGGACTAATGCTCATCTGCTGAAGCTAGTGGCAGACACACTCAAACCTTACCCTGTACCTACAAGCTGGCAGAGGAAGGCTTGGGTGCAAGGTACTAATTTATTATTTTGTCGGGAGGTACATTAATGAGATGCTGGTGTTGGACAGAGAGAAGTTTGAGAAGTATTACTTATAAGCACACAGCTGAGGACCTCATGTATCACTGTACGAAGCCAGAGTTCACTACGAACGCCTGCTTGACTATCACCTTGCAGCCCAGGTAATCTAAGCCAATACACATTACCACGATTGATGGAAAATGCATCACTGTTCTAATGACGCATCGAAATTGCCATGTAAATACCAGCACTCGTTATGAATGGGTCATAATGCAACTGGGGGTTGGAAGTTTAATGTGCTTTCTCCTTGATGGGCACCCATGAACTAACCAACCTGGACGCAGTCCTACCCCCTCTTCCTCCCTCCCTTCCTCTCTCCCTCCGTCTCCCCCTCTCTTCACCTTATGCAGGGATAGAAGCCTCCTCTATCATGCTGCTGGTGGTCCACAAAGAGATTCTTCTGGTGACATTGATATACTGTCTCCAGCCTGCGGAAATCAATCGCAGGTAAAGTCAAGAAGAAAACTCTTCCCACAATCTGTAAAATGTTTCTCAGAAACACTCGGCCACTCTGGAGCAACAACGGAATTCGAGAGAGCTATACAGATCGCTTTTTCAAACGTCCATTAATCAGGAAACAGGAAGACCTCTGCCAAAAACGACCAAAACCTCCGTCCTACCTGAGAGCAGATTCTTCGTCAGCTGTGGCCCCAGGATGTGGCAGGAGTTCGTCGTCTGCTTGAAGTGACTGCCCTTCACCAACACAAAAGGTGAATTTAGTGGAACCGCACAGCTGGGAAGCCCCCAAACCGTCACCACTCTAGCGATGGGGAACAGTTTTATTTAACGTCAGTTCATCCCCTAACCGAGCGTGTATTAAAAAGCAGAGCATAATCACGATGATAATATATGCTCTCTTTCCACAAAAAATAGGCACAGTCCACTTTTAGTTTGATGAACAAAGTCTATGTAAGTATGCAAGATACAATTCGCACTTCATTATTTTGCGACATCCAGCGAAGTGCACCGCATCCGACTTAATATGATCAGAGGCCTACACACTTCCACCCTGCATAAAATTGGGAAAAATCTTCCACTGTTTTCCAACGAAAATTACCGATCACTGCAGAATGTTATTTTGGAACAGTTATAGTATAGAAAAGTGACAATTTAAACTCTGAAGAAGAAACATCTAAGTTAAGCTATATTGTTTGAGCTTTATGTGCAAATTACACGACCTTAAAGAGCGTCTCTTGTGTTCAAATACGCATATCTAAATAAACTGTCCACCTGTGTGTATTAAGAACATTTCAGACATGTTAAATAACGCTGGACAGTATTGTCTTTCATGCCATTGGTTCACATGTTGGAAAAAATCATTTTTACGCTCGATAACAAGCTATAGTTGAAGGGAATGTTGCTGTTTTGTACACTATGCAAGTACCATTTTACCAACGTGAAGCTATGTCACACTGGCGTTTACGAAACAAATTGTGAGAGTGTCTTGTAATGAACCTCCTGTAAGATTCCACAGCATCTTTCTCTTCAGATGCATGGAATAAACAAATACCGTCTGTGTGTTTATCTCGACAATATTACATGTATGTGTATGGCCCCACTGTGGTACATGGCCAGTGCTTGAAGTAGCTAGCATAGATCTGCGTAAAGTTTTGGAGGATGACCATATCCAGCTGACTATCAATCACAAGAGAGGGTTCCTGTATTTCTTCATAAACAGTTTAATACATTGTTGATTTCGACTGCAACACATCCAAGCATAGTATGACTACATTTTCCCTACCTTGACTAAGGTCTGTGTCAGGTTTCAGTATTGGGTGCTCAGAGCTGAAAATCACATTCTAATTACGCAGCTCACGTAACACACAGGTCAGCAGAAATAAAAAACTTATGCGGTATTTATCATTGACAAAAATGCGGAAGATACCTCAACATATGGAAACTAGAAGAGAGAGCGCACTGTAGATCGTTTCCTACAGCTATCCAAATGTGATGACCCATACGGCTAATCACTTCTTCCACAGCAACGGGGTAGCAGACGTCTCCGAGTTTCGTTTCCACGAGCATTGTTTCCCCATTTTGGAGTTATGTATGTGATTACTGTTCCAGTGTTTACCATCGCCAAAAGCTGCTGTTCATGACACGTGTGAAGTGGTAGAAAATAAAAGTACTCTTATCTTACTTGTGGGAGAAAAATAGAAACATGTGAAGGGCATCAGAGCATATGGAAATAGAGTGAGTCTGCATCATTCAGAAATGCTTCCAAACAACTGTCAAAGCTATGACCTCTACATTTCATCCCACCCTCCACAGCAACAAGTAGTAAATGTCCAGTGTTCTGCTAAGGAAGCACTAAGCAACAGCGTACCAGTGGATGGATGGGAAAGACTGTCGATATGGGATGGTGTATTGTAATACACACCGCAGTTCATAGCATGATCAATTTTAGCCATTTTAACAATAGTTCCGTAATTTCAAAGTCAACCAGCGACACAGCAGAATGCTTCCCAATTTCTGCATCATAGATAAATCATCCCATCTTGCAAGTGCCATATACTAGATTGCGAATGCACCTAGAGGACTGCAGTATGTTCTTTCAACCATGTACAATAAAGCATACTAAACAACTTCCTATACCGATCGTATTAGGTTATCTAGATATTTCCAGTGCATAGACCATAGTGGAGAATTTACAATTATAACTCGCCATCTATCTGTGTGAATGGGTGTCAGTATTCTAGCATTCGTACAATAAAATTGGATTGATAGAGTGTTTGAGAGACCAAACGGCAAGGTCATCAGTCCTGCAATTCCTAAACGGGCTACAGAAGGAACAGGGTCTGCTAAAATTGGATGGGTCCTTTCACCGGAGTCAAATTATAAAATTGTCATTAAATACACACACAATAAAGGCATAAAAGGTGAGACCAAATCTAAGAACTGGAAATAAGGGGAGGGGGGTCGGCAGTTATAGGTTCACAGAAAGAAGACAAAGACGTCCCAGCCACAACCAACCTGCCCCTAGTCCAAGACTAAAGTAGCCTTGTATCAAGAAATAACCACTTTTACAGTAGGAACTGAGGACCAGTTCAACCACCTGTGCATCATCTGCTGATGTTAAATTTAACGAATTTGGAATATACTTAACACCAAGGGCCGAAAGTAGACGACATTCCACCAATATGTGAGATATCGTCAGTCTGGCTCCACAACCATATTGTGCAGATGGTCATTACGCAGAAGGAAACAATGAGTGACCTCTGTATGACCAATGAGTAAACGGCATAAAACAGTGGACTCCTTCCAAGCTGAGCAGAAGGAAGTGCGCAAAACTGCCGTAGACTCCTTGATTGTGCAGAGTTTATCACTATGGGCAGCAGTGCTCCAGATGGCATCCCACTTTTGGGCAAAGAGAGATTTGATGTAGATCCACATATCCGAGGCTGGAATCCTGAAATGGAATGGGGGGAAATAATCTGCTTCTCTAACTGAATGGTTAGCCAGTTCATTCCCTGGGATGCCCACAAGACTTGGGACCCTGAGAAAGACGACTGAACAGGAAGCACACTCAAGGGCACAGAGGTGGTCATGGACAGCAAGGACCAAAAGGGTGACGAGAGTAGCATCTGTCGATAGCCTGCAGGCTTCTCATGGAGTCAGAACCAATTAAAACACTGTGGAGAGAGGCCTGAGAAAGAAAAGTGAGGGCCCCATGAATGGCTAGAAGCTCTTCTGGGAACACATTACATGATTCCGGCAATAAATGGTGCTTGAAACCAGTAGGAGATGTCAAAGTGTGTCCCACCTTATCGATAGCCTTAGAGCTGTGAGTGTAAAATATGGTGGCATCCTGGAACTCTACAAGGATGACACATTCAGGACGCCAGAAAACCATGAGCCATAGAGCCCTTAAGACCCTGGAATACATTGGTCCTAATCCATGTTTTAGTCACTATCACCTACCAAGGGAGCGGTGGGTATGGGAGGAAAGAGGGGTTGCAGTCCAGTGAGTGGAGATGGTGATCCGACAGAGGGAAGTGAGACATGCCAACTGGTAATGCGGCACGTAGGCAGTTATTAGGAGGGAGACATCCCTCATTGGCGAAGAGCACAGGTTACACAGGATGGTCAGTGAACTGTCAAAAGGCGACTGCGTAAGAAACAACGAGTTGGCTCCATTGGATGTGTAGAGTGGAAGCCCTGCTTTTGTGAGATTATCAACAGGACTAGTGTTAAAGGCACCAATAGCCAGACACACCCAACAGTGATGGACAGGGTCAAGGAGTTTCAAATTGGAAGGAGCTGCTGAGCCACAAACCTGACTACCATAATTTAGCCTCGACAACACCAGAGCCCGGTAAAGATTGAGTATAGTTTAACAGTCTACACCCTCCATATGTGTGGGCTAGGTGGCAGAGCTTTAAGCAACCACATACATGTAGTGTTGAGGTTTGATGTGGCAATTGTGGGGCAACCATGTCAACTTATTACAAATAAGACCCAAGAAACGGGCCTGTGCTACAACACCGAGGAGCTGGTTGCCTAAAAGTTCTGAATGAGGAGCTGCTGTGGGTCAACGACAAAAATGCGTTACCCACGTTTTAGGGGGAAAATCGGCCAGCCATGGGCGGTGGCCCACACAGAGGCCCGATGGAAGTCGCCTTGGAGGTTGTGCTCAGCAGATGCTAAGAAGTTGAGGCTGCAACAGATTTAACAATCTTCGACGTACAATGCCCAACACAGGCTCAATAAAAATCACAAGCTCATTGATAGCAATAAGGAACAGTGTGACCCTTAGCACAGAACCCTGTGGGACACCATTCTCCTGACTGATGGGTGCTGAGTGAAGTGCCAACTCGAACCCAGAAGAGCCACTGAGATAAAAACGAGGATAAAATTCGGAAGGGGTACACAGAAGCACCAGTCATGGAGGGTAAAATGTGATGGCGTAAGCAGTGTCATACACCTTACGTATGTCAAAGAAAACCGCAACTAGGTACTGGTAGTGAGTGATTGCCGGTCAGATGGCCGATTACAATCAGAGTGAACTGTCAGTTTGAGATCGCCCTGCCCAGAAGCCCCACAGATAAACAGAAAAAAGGCCCAAGATTCTAGTAGCCAACACAATCTAAAGCTGATGATCCTTTCGAGCAGGTTACAAAGTACATCTGTCAGGCAAATTGGGCAGTAACTGTTGAGAGACGTTGGGTTTTTCCAGGGCTGAAGGACGGGGATAATTGTACTGTCTCGCCACTGTAATGGGAAAGTACCCATGAGCCAAATGTGGTTGACGACATTGAGGAGCTGTTTCCTCTGGGGAACGTCCAAATGTTGCATAATCTGGTTGTGGATGGAATCCAGGCCTGAGTGTGTGTCATGAAGAGCTAAAATCCTGGATTTAGTGAAGGGTGTATTATAGGGCTCAATTTTGAGTTATCAAACAGAGGGTCTGTTCAACTCTACATTTCGGCCAGATAAAGGTAGGACGGTAGGAAGAGGACGTTGCAAAGTAGTCGCCAGGCATTCTGCAAGAACCAGTGGATCACTGCACAAAGCACCTTCGAGATTAAGACCCCAGACAGTTGACTGTCGCTGGCAGCCCTGAAGACTACACAGTTTGTACCAAACCTGCGATAAAGAGGCATACATTATCAGGGAGGGAACATAGCGTTCCCAGCATCCCTTTTTACTCTGCTTAATAAGGTAATGAGCCTTAGTATGGAAATGCTTAGAAGTTAAGTGATTGATCTGTGAAGCGTGTCACTTAAACCACTGCAGTGTCCATCATTGGTTCTGGACAGTGACTGACATCTTTGGTCCTCCACAGTACTGATCGATGAGGAGGACCTGTGGATAGGGGGTATGAACAAGTCATATAGATGCCTTGCACGAATACGTCAATGGAATTCGAGAGGGAGATGTCACAGCATATGTATATAAAAGCTTACTGGTCGTGCCAAACGCCCAGCATAAGACCCGTTCTGCCTGGTAGCAGCAGGGAACTATAGATTTACTAGAAAGTGGTCAATGTCAAGGTGGTCATCATGGGATAACCAATGTAGGAAGCCACAAGGGCTGGGAAGATCATGAGATGGATTGCAGAGAAGGTGCCATGAGCAGCACTGGAGTGGGTAGGGAAATCATTGAGAAGAAAGCGAGGTCCATGGTAAGTCGGTCAATTAGAGTACTCCTAACTGTTGAAGTGACACTCCCCACAGTAGATGGTGAGCAAGTAAGCCCCAAGGAGGAGAAACGTGGGCGAGAGTTGCCGACTTAAGGTAGACCATTCAAATTTGGTACGAAGGATGATTCAGTCACTAATTGCATCAGAGTGACAAAGTGCAGACCCCACCAGATGCTACCCTGGGGCTAGCACAGTTTTGAGAGAACACTCGGCAACCACGAAAAGTTGGAGAGTGGTCATCACGGAAATTCGAAATTCCCACAAATAGCGTATGTGGGAGGGGGGGGAGAGGGGGAGAGAGAGAGAGGGGGGGGGAGAGAGAGAGAGAGAGAGAGAGAGAGAGAGAGAGAGAGAGAGAGAGAGAGAGAGAGAGAGAGAGAGAGAGAGAGAGAGAGAGAGAGGGGGGGGGGGGGGGGGGAGGCGCTATGAGGGTGTTATGTTGCTGGTACCCACATGCTGGCTGAGAAAAAAATGTCATCTAGGGTTGCAAGGGTTTTAGGTGGGTGTGGTCAGGGGGTGAAAATGATCAATTTAATTAATTTGCATGTCAATTTTATATAAAAATTGGGATCATGCCTTCTTACCCTAGTACCGTTGACTTAGAACAGCTGTATGTGGATGAGCATTATCCTGACATCTTTGGCTGTCAGGTGTTCTACTGGACATCAGCGTCGTTCTTACACGATATTTCGGTAACGTAGCTCGTAACCTTTATCAGGTGCGACCTCAGACTGCTTCTCGAGTGGATCTTGTTTATTTATATCTATTGTTTTCCCCCTTCACCAGCAGTTTCAGGCGTTCCTCTGCGGTCCGCGCCTGCTCGCTGCGACCTGCTGGAATTCACTGAGGTCCGCGCCCATCGTACCCGCTCCTGGACGTTCTATCTACAGTCAGGAGAGCCTGCCACTCCGTCTCGGGCTCGTTTTCTAATCCACGCAATCAGTTCTATTCAGTGAGTGCTGCAGCTGTCCCTGTTGCTGCTTCAACAATTCCAAGCAGAATCCTAGGCTCTGTTTAGCTGGTACCCCAACTCACAGTGCATGAGATTATCATTTACTTTTAACTCTATGGATTCCTTATAACACTGTCCCAAAATCTGGGTTTCTGTGCTAGAATCTTTGTTACAGCATAATTCATGGCATGATCCAGTTCTAGACAGTGTTCAGCAATGGCAAATTTCATCACCTGTCTTCACTGGGTGGGCCTTTGATGTTCCTTGCACCTGATATTCATTATTCTTGTCTGGTCAATGTAGGACATGCCAGTACATTGTAAATGCCTGGTTTCCGTAGCCCTGGATCGTGTAACATTTCGCACCATTTCCCTGATCTTGCTGGGTGGACAGGAAAAACACCGTTTATGGAGGATCCTACTGATTGAGGCAGGAACAGAAACAGCATAGGACAGGTACACCACCTTCTTTGCTTCATCTTGCTCTGTTTCTGGAACCTGTGGTATAGTGACTTGTTGGAGTGCCATCTCTGTTTGGTATTATATCCATTTTTTTTCAGTAAACTGTTTTAAGATGCTCTACTTCCGTTGGTAGACACTGTAAGTAGGCTGTTTAGGTTTTTTTATTGGTAACGCCACCTCTGTATGAAAATCACTGGCTGTGCTGTGTGCAGTCTGTGGCTGCTTTGCGTTGTTGTAATACTCGCCATTGTAGTGTTAGGCAGCTGGCTGTGAACAGCACGTAGCATTGCGCAGTTGGAGGTGAGCCGCCAGCAGTGGTGGATGTGGGGAGAGAGATGGCGGAAATTTGTAATTTGTCATGAACTGCTATATTTATACATGATGATATCAAGATAAATACATTGTTTGTTCTCTATTAATATCTTTCATTTGCTAACTATCTATCAGTAGTTAGTGCCTTCAGTAGTTTGAATCTTTTATTTAGCTGGCAGTAGTGGCGCTCGCTGTATTGCAGTACCTTGAGCAGCGAAGATTTTTGTGAGGTAAGTGATTTGTGAAAGGTATAGTTTAATGTTAGTCAGGGCCATTCTTTTGTAGGGAATTTTGAAAGTCAGATTGCGTTGCGCTAACAAAATAGTGTGTGTCAGTTTAAGCACAGTCATGTAGAATTGTTCAAAGGGGACGTTTCAACACTGACAGGATACGTGCTCAGTCTTACGAACCCTGTTCTCCTGCACACGGCAGTGACAGCTGCTGGCCTGCAGATATAAATCTGTATGAGTTTTCGATACACACTGTGGCCCATTGATCCATCTGCTTTCCTTTCAACAAGTCAATCCAGAAACGACGGCCTGGCTTTCTTTTCCAGTTCTATAGTGAACTCGAAATTTGTGGCAGGAGTTAAGATATTCCAGGAACTCATTGAACCTGCCCTTCCCGTGAGGCCAGATCATGAAGGTATCGTCCACATTCCTGAAGAAGCATGTTAGTTTATATCTGACTAATGCCCTATCCTCAAATCTCTCCATAAACATGTTGGCCACTACAGGAAACAGTGAGCTACCCATAGCTGCACCTTCAATCTGCTCGTAGTATTGGTTCCCATACAGGAATTACGCGGATGTCTGTATGCTTGAACAGATCCAACAGAGCACCGTCAGATTTTCCCGCAATCAATTCTAGTGAGTCTTTCAGTGGGGCCCTAGTGAACAGAGAAACGGCATCGAAACTCACCATGATGTCCAAATCTGGGCTGTGTAGTTGCTTGAGACATTGCAGGAAGTAATCTGAGTTTAGGATGTGGTGAACACATTTCCCACATATGGACACAGCAGATCTTTCACCTACTTGGCTGTGGCATATATTAGGTGCCCCAATATTACTGGCAATTGGGTGTAGGGGCACGACTTCATCTTTTATTTTGGGCAAACCATATAATCTAGGTGGTACTGGTGCTTTTTCCAGGAGTTGGCTGATCTTACTGGGCATCCCCGTCTCCTTCAGAAGAGCCCTGGCCTTCTTGTCAACCTATTCAGTGTGGTTCCTCAGAATTGGAAGTTCTCACCGTAATCCACAGACTGCAGAATGACGAATTCTCTTTGTCTGCCGGCAGTACTAAAATACTGTTGTCTTCCAAGAGCTTCTTGAGTGCACGCCTCTCCAAGAACGACGTAGATATCTGGCACAACACCTGACAACCCAAGATGCCATTAGATCGCCGGGAGATCTAAAGAGATACAACATTATCCTGTTGTACACACTCCCAGGAATGCTGTTCATGAATGGTAGTACAACAGGCCGGATCATCAGATTGACGTGCGAATTTGCCGTCAGGGTGCGTGGGGGTGCCCATAAGAGCTTTCCTTCATACGAAATCGCACGACCGACTGTACCACTTAGCAGCAAGGTTGGTTGTATGCCCTCAACTTGCCTCCCGAAAGCAACAACGCCCATCACTGGCACCGAAGCGGAACCAGTTTTAGTCAGAAAACACATCTCTCTACCCTGTCCTCCAATGAGCTCTCGCTCGACACCACTGAAGTCGCGAATGGCGATGGTTTTGGGGTCGATAAAACGTACGTTACATGGCGTCCAGCTCGGAGCTGTCAAAGTCATCGGTTTGTAACAGCTCACTGAATCATTGAGTCAGCTGCTGTTGAAATTGCTGTTGCAGATGGGGTAAATCGCGCCATATCAGTATGCAGATCACACCACCACCACCACCACCACCACCACCACCACCACCACCACCACCACCACCACCACATCCCTCAGTGGTGCCAAGTGACCGTCCAGAGCCCATTGTCCTTACGACTGTACCAGTGTGTCGTGACCACCGTTGACAGTTATCGTGTACAGTGGCTACATTCCTGCCAAGTCTTTCTGCAGCGTCGCAGAACGAACATCCACCTTCTCCATGGCAGATCCCATTCAAACTCAGTGAGGTGGTGTTAATAATGGCGTCTTCGTAGTCTTCAAGGCGTTTCTTGACTAACAATTCCCCACGTCCAATCTGAAAGGTAACTACGGCTCGCGACTGGTACAGCGTGTACTTAAACAGGATTTGCATCCTCATAGGGACGGTACTAACGCCGCTCTAAAGCAACTGGCGCGATATTTGAATAGACACCATCTTGGAGATGTAGAAACATGCCAACCAACTTTCGTTCATATCGCCCAAGTCCTTAACAACTGTGCTGCTAACTGTATTCGCATCTCATTTGACAAACAGTATCCACGTACGTCGCTGAAGGTACGTAACTGAAGAGTTCTGACGTCAAACACTGACATGCGTGAATAATGCCGCATCATACGTGATGTTTTAATACATTGGTCCTTTACTACGAAGATACTCCTGCAGTCGAGTCAAAGTGGACACCTGGCAGCACTTCTGACCGCTTTTAACCGAAGCGCAAACGTATGTAAGCGGAAAGAATCGCCTTCTATAAAGCTATGAAGAGGCGTTGCCGTAGAGACGTTCACAAAACTGCGTTGAAGACACTGCAAGCAGCTGCGCCCAGGGTCCAGAAACTGACCGGGATATTACACTAAAAACAGTTCTGTTGTTTTGTGGCAAAATCAATACCCAGGATATGCCTGTATTCTCAGCTTGTTTGCAATTAATATTTCAATTTACATGGGCCACACTTTATTTCTAATTAGTAAAACCCTTGCAGGAAGTTAAGAGTAGATCACGGGAGTATCTTTACCTGAAATTCAAAGCTAGGGCCACCCTTTTCCATTAACTGCGTTGATCAGACCTGTTGCGTAACTTTTGTTAAGCATTTAAGTCTCGAGAAGTGATATGCCACTCAGCAGGTCCACCGATCTAATCGAGTAGTGTGTTCACACCGGCATTTCGGTAACAGAAGTGTTTTGAGGGAGGAAATACCGTTACTGAAATCTTAACAAAAGAATGCGCTACTCACATTTGGGTGACCCGCTATTTTCTACTCTTCAGGGGAAAATGATTTATGCATCTGGCCACTGCAATTTCGCACTTGCCGAGAATCCATTTGTACACCAAGTCTGCTAATTTCTCAAATATTGTGGAGTTTGGATTCTTTGCAGAATAAGTTAATCTGGCTCGACCGGGCTTCGAAAAGGGAAATGCATATCCGCTGCTTTCGCTAGTAGAGCACTGGTCGGTGATGGTACAATGGATCGGATGCATTGTCTACTGTAAATGTTGCGCATTTAATTTAATTTGGCGAGTGCTAATCTTAATTGCAGCGATATCACCACAGTTGAAATTGTCGATCTGGAGAGCATTTCTGGGCACCTGGGTTTCACTAGGTGGTGAGATGCAAGCGATGAGCGTTACGAACTAAAGCTAGGTACACTTACACACATGCATATATAGGGGCAAGATTCCTTCTTTTAGTTACTAACAGCAGATTAATCTAGCAGTATTAAGACAATTATGATGACCGTAGAAGTGAAGGAGAAACAGTAAAGCAGTATGCTTACCTTCTTGCCGGGTTGTGCTGCAGGTGTTATGCCCCATCCAAGCTCCACTTTGTCTTCGGAGTCACCACTGTAGATGCCGTTGAGGGGCCAGCAAAATTTTCCTTCCGGTAGTTCATTACAATTCAAGAACGCCTTCCACGTGCAATAAACGCGGCAGTTCGTATCTACGAATTTCCACTTTATGTCCGTGAGCAGTATTCTAAATACAGGAAACTGCAGCACCTGCTTCTCGTGTTCCACGAAAACAAATGTAATGGCCATATGAAGCTGATCTCTCTCTTTCGTCTTGTCCTTGTTTACTTTCATTATTAAGTCGACAACAGCCTTTATGTTTTTGTACTTCTTCTCACTATATCCAGTGTGGGCGTTATCACAGTTCGATTCTTCGTCTGGTACACCATACATGGCGTAACCCACTTTTCTGCGCAGTATCAGCAGTCCCCTGCTGGTGTTTGGTTCATATGCATAGACGTCCTCCAACAGTTCGTAAAATCGCTGCTGATCTGCAGTTGGATCCCTGCTCCACCCGGAAGCCATTGCCTGCAATGCTGCTTCGTGGCTGAAGTGAACGCTAGCGATGTTTACCTGCAAGTAGGTAACATTAAGCAGGCAGTATATTCGTAATAATTTCATTCACTATTACAGTTGTCCACAGATTACCATTACATGATACGACTGCAAATTTTTTTGTTACTGTGAATATGGTAACATTCTTTTGTAACTGATACTAATGCGAGGGTATTCCATCATGAATGGTCTATCAACACCTGTTGGGAGAAGAAAAAGCTTGAACAGCAGGAAAGGAAGTAAAATTGGGGTGTAGCATTACTAATCAGTCTTTGCGGTGTTTACCCATCTGTTCTCGGGTAGCACATATGCTACACCCACTTTTCTATTTTTCTAAGACAGGAAATGTACTACACTGCTGTGCGTGAATGTAGCATATACTGTACACCGTGTTCTTTGCGCGCATCAGCTGTTTCCGTTTCACTCTATTCTTCGCAGGTGGGATCATCTGTTTGAAGAAAGCTGTTTATCGATGTATGAACATGTCCTTGAGGAATACATGTATTTGTGTTTGCATTTATTACTTCTGGAGTACAAAGTGTTTACTGAAGTAAATGCTGTAATAAGATACCTATACTTACACATGGAAACTGCATAGTTTTCACGACGTTTAGATGTTTGTTTTTGATGTTAATTAGTACGGCACGTATTTCAATTGTTTTCTAGAGTTGCACTGCTTAGATTTGAAGACGTCCTAAAATTTTAGTGAATATCAAGAATTGTTTAGAATTAGTATTTGTCTTATTTTGTTCCGGAGCTACGAACTGGTTTGAGCCGGTACGACTCGGTATTTAAATTTTTTTGTCTTTGGAAAACACCAGCCTTCTCAGTACTCGCCGCGATGTCAAGATCGAAATCGGAATGGAGTCTCTGGTCGCCGGGTATCTTTGGCGAGTAGCCTTCCCGCGCGCCGCGAGGGGGACAGAACGAGGAAGAAGGGGCATGTTGGGAGTTAGTACTGGACTGTGCGTGAGGAGTGACGGCGGTATCTCAGGACAAAGCCGCTTGGTCGGTGGGCCCCGCAGAAGCAGTCGGTTGGGGACAGAACGCCGTAGGCTCGAAGATCCTAGTGTTGACGACCGGTGTGGTCCCGAGAGCGATCATCGTGTAGTCATTCAAGGGCTGAGAAGTGATTTCTTCGTTCTGCCCTTTGATTCCGACGAAGAATTACGCAAGTTTGGTGCACGAGGTTAACACAAGAATTCTAGAAAGGTGCACCTTGATTGCGCGTATACCAGACTTGTGAGAGTGTAAGGTCTGCTTCGGTACTGCAGTCTGCAGTTAGAGCACCGCTTGAGAGGAGAGCGTTGATATCGTCTTTGCTTTAAAATAAATGTTTTGGATCGAAGGTGGATCCAAGTGAGGCACCGAGTGATTGCTTGCCTTATTAAGAAACCTAGGTCGGTCCCAGGGTGTTCAACTGTTTATGCTGTTGTAATAAGTAATTTGACACAGTGTCCACGAGTGAACCTTGGAGGTACTGCTAAGTGTTTGTAGCACGGGAAAGTGACTGGAGCTTTTCAGTCTGACGCTTATGAATCAACTGTAGTTCACTTCTTATGGTATTTTACGGTTCTACTTGTCGCGGAGAAATCGCCGTTAGTATTTTAATAATTTAGCTTGGGACGTCATTCTGTGGTTTGGTGTGGCCCCTCCCAAGAGTTTGAGGGCCCAAATACTCTTACTGCCTTTGCTGTGGTTGCCTTGCAAAGGTTGTTGAGTTGTCTTGTTTACCCACCTTACTGCTGTTTGGTGCAGTATAATTTAAGTGTTCAGTAATATGGCATCTACTCCCTCGCCCGTTTTAAGATTTGCGAGCCGCATCCACATCGACGTATGATCCCCTAGTTGTCGTCCTACAATAACACGGCATCCCTGTAAGTCGATCACTGCTGATGCAAGTGCGGCCAGTCACCGACACATTAATGACGCATTACTTTACAGCACTTCCTTATCTAACCGCAACTTCCGCTACTGGCACATTAACTTCCGGTCCGAGAGGAATAACGCGCGATTCGCCGCTCATGATTTGTTGCGCAACACTGAGCCGTATGAATGGAGGCCATAGGGGAGGTTGGTGAGTCCGGCGCGGTGGCTCTAGTTTTACTAAGCATCGTGCGCGCTATTGGTCTCGGAGCGGAAGTTAAGATGGCAGCAGCGGAAGTTGGGGTTAGATAAATAAGTGCTATGTAAGTAATTTATCTCTAAAGGCAACCCAGTCGTCGAGCAGCCGCACTTGCAGCAGCATTGAACGACTTACAGGGATGCCGCCTTATAACATGAGGAGAATGCGTTCGCGCCTGGCAGTGTGTGAAGCTGTTGATAATATTGCTATTACTACGAAGAACAGTGTAGAGGCGTAAGTGATTTTCCATGACCGTTAAGTGTTTCGTGGATGTGTACTGAATTTTACGCTTACTGAGGCAGACGCTAGTGGACATGGTAATGGGTTACTGTGGCTTTTTTTTTGTGGGGTTTAAGGGCGCTCAACTACGGAGGTCATTAGCGCCCAGTCACAAGTGTTAGAGCACATGGAATCTAGTAAAACTCAAGGGGAGGGGGGACACCAGAAAGTCCGTACAAAAATGCAGATAAATTAAGTAAAAAGATGTCTTTGGACAAACCAGTCAAAGTTATAAAACGCAGAACACGAGCAGCTGCTCGAGCGTCATCAGCTAAAATATCCGGTAAAGTAGATGGCAGGGACAGGACAACACGAGATTGGCTAAAGTGGGGATGCAATAAAACGTGGCGCACTGTTAATGCTTGACCACAAGGGCACTGCGGGGCTGGGTCACCGGAGAGCAGGTAGCGGTGGCTAAACCAGCAATGCCCAATCCGCAACCTGGTCAGAAGGACCTCTTCTCGCTGAGACGGTCGGGAGAAGGTCGTCGAAGCAGTTGGGAGCGGTTTTACTGCCCCGAGCTTGTTTCCTTGGAGGGATGACCAAGCATCCCACCACAACGACACAAGCCTCTTACAAACAACCCCACGAACGTCAGATGACGGGACACAATGGGAGGCTGGCCGAGGCAGGAAGACTGCAGCCTTGGCTGCAGCATCAGCAGCCTCATTCCCAGGCACTCCTACATGTCCGGGAACCCACAGAAAGCTGACAAGACAACCATTATCAGCGAAAGAATGGAGGGACTGCTGGATCCGTTGCACCAAGGGATGGACCAGATAGGGAGCACCAAGGCTCTGAAGAGCACTGAGTGAATCAGAGCAGAGTACATACGATGAATGGCGGTGGCGGCGGGCATACTGAACAGCCTGATGGAGAGCAAAAAGCTCGGCTGTAAAGCTGGAACATTGGTCGAGGAGCCGGTATTTTAATGTGACGGCCCCGACGAAAAAGTCACAGCCGACACCATCGTCAGTTTTGGAGCCATCGGTGTAAATAAAGGTGTGACCGGCAAGTCGAGCACGAAGTTCGACAAACTGTGAGCAATGCACTGCAGGCCGGAGTACCCTCCTTCGGGAGTGAGCTGAGGTCGAGATAAATATGAACCGGAGCCTGGAGCCAAGGTGGTGTCGGGCTCTCACCCTCTCTGAAGGTAGTAGGGAGGGCAAAACCCCAATTGTCGAAGCAGGCGACGAAAGCGGACTCCAGGGGGCAGCAGGGCAGACACATACAACCCGTACTGACGGTCGAGAGAATCGGCGAAGAAGGACTGATAAGAGGGGTGGTCGGGCATTGACAACAGCCGGCAGGCATACCGACACAGCAGTACGTCGCGTCGGTAGGTCAATGGTAATTCGGCAGCTTCCGCATAAAGACTCTCGACAGGACTAGTGTAGAAGGTTCTGGTCGCAAGACGTAACCCCCGATGGTGGATGGAGTTGAGACCGCGTAAGAGGGATGGCTGAGCAGACGAGTAGACGAAGCGCCCACAATCCAGCTTCGATCGGACTATGGACTCATACAAGCGAAGCAGGACAGTGCGATCCGCTCCCCAAGATGAACCACTAAGAACTCTGAGGACATTATGGGAACGTGTACAATGGGCCGCCAAATAAGAGAGATGCAGAGACCAACAGTTTCCTGTCCAACGTGAGCCCTAGAAACTTAGTTGTTTCCACGAATGGGAGAAGAACGGGACCGAGATGTAAGGATGGCGGAAGGAACGCTTTATATCGCCAAAAGTTGATACAAACCGTCTTCTCTTCAGAGAACCGGAAGCCATTTGCCACGCTCCATGCGTACAGGCTGTCTAGACAACTCTGAAGGCAGCACTCCAGGAGGAATGTTCTCCGGGCACTGCAGTAGATCGCGAAATCATCGACAAAAAGAGAGCCTCAGGTGGTTTGCAATCCATAAATGGATTGATCGCTATGGCAAAAAAGGCTACACTCAAGACTAAGCCCTGTGGCACTCCATTCTCCTGGAGGAAGACGTCTGACAATACCAAACCCACACGTACCCTAAACTTACGATCCGTTAAAAAGGAATCAATAAAAAGGGGCAGACGACCGCGTAGGCCCCACCTGTGCATAGTGCGGAGGATACCTCCTCTCCAACAGATATCATAAGCCTTCTCCAAATCGAGGAACATGGCTACAGTTTGGCGCCTTTGCAAAAAGTTGTTCATGATGGATGTGAACAAGGTCACGAGGTGCTCAACAGCGGAGCGGCGGCGACGAAAGCCACATCGGACATTGGTAAGTAGCTGTCGAGATTCGAGAATCCAGATTAACCTAGCATTAACCATGCGCTCCATCACCTTACAGACACAGCTTGTGAGTGAAATGGGGCGGTAACTAGAAGGAAGGTGTCTATCCTTCCTGGGTTTGGGTATAGGAACAACGACGGCGTCACGCCAACGCATGGGGACCTGACCTTCGGTCCAGACGCGATTGTAGGTACAAAGAAGAAAGCTTTTGCCCGCCGGAGAAAGGTGTGCCAGCATCTGAACGTGAATGGCATCTGGCCCCGGAGCAGAGGACCGGGACAGTGCAAGCGCACGTTCAAGTTCCCGCATAGTAAAGGGGGCATTATAAGTTTCCAGATTCAGCGAGTGGAAGGAAGGTCGCCGAGCCTCTTCTGCCTCTTTCCTAGGAAGGAAGGCGGGGTGGTGATGGGCGGAGCTTGAAACCTCCGCGAAAAAGCGGCCGAAGGCGTTGGAGACAGCCACAGGATCAACAAGGACCTCATTACCTGAGGTCAGGCCAGGTACAGAGGAGTGGGCCTTAATGCCCGACAGCCGGCGCAGGCCACCCCAAACGACAGAAGAGGGAGTAAAACTGTTAAAGGAGCTGGTGAAAGAGGCCCAACAAGCTATTTTGCTGTCTTTGATGACTCTACGGCATTGCGCTCGGAGTCGTTTGTATCCAATACAATTCGCCAATGTAGGATGGCGGCGAAAGCTGCGTAAAGCACGTCGTCGAGAACGGATAGCGTCTCTACAAGCCTCATTCCACCAGGGGACGGAAACGCGACGTGAAGAAGAGGTAGTACGAGGAATGAAATGTTCGGCAGCACTGATAACAGCCGTGAGGTACTCGACCTGACTCACAGCTGAGAAAATCGTGGTCCAGAAAGGTCGCCAGGGAGGAGTAAAGTCCCCAGTCAGCTTTCGGTATGTTCCAGCTTGAAGGACGTGGGGATGGAGTGTGGTGCAGGAGACGAACAACACAGGGGAAGTGGTCGCTCGAATAGGTGTCAGAAAGGACATACCACTCGAACCCATGTACAAGAGTGGTAGAACAGATCGAAAGGTCCAAGTGGGAGTAGGTATGAGTAGAGTCCAAGAGGAAAGTCGGGGCGCCAGTATTGAGGCAGACAAGATTGAGATGGTTGAAGACATCCGCCAAGAGGGAGCCTCGTTGACAAGATGCAGGAGAGCCCCAAAGGGGATGATGGGCATTGAAGTCGCCAAACAATAAAAACCGGCGGAGGAATCTGAACCATCAGGTGCACCATGTCAGCCCGACTAACTGCAGATGACGATTAAGTGTAAATGGTACAAACTGAAAAAGTAAAAGCAGAAAGAGTAATACAGACAGCTATTGCTTGGAGTGGGGTGGTCAATGGGATGGGAGATAGACATCGTCCCGAACGAGCAACATGACCCCACCATGATCTGGGATACCGTCCACAGGGGTGACGTCATACTGCTCCGAGGTATAGTGGGTAAAGGCAATACGATCAGTTGGTAGCAACTTGGTTTCCTGGAGACCAAGGACGAGCGGACAGTGCAGGCGGAGGAACAGTTTTAATTCCTCCCAATTAGATCGAATACCTCTTATGTTCCAATGTAACAAGGCCATCGCTAGTAAAAAAAAAAGGGGGGAACGAGACGGGGGAAGAGCTGGTCACCTCGACGACCGCAGAGGGCCAGGTTTCGAGGGAACTATGCTACAACCGATGGGAGGCGGATCCAGTTCCATCGACTCGTCGCCAGCTGCGGCCGCTGTCCCTGGTTGTGTAGGACGGGCCGCATCATTTGCCGGCGAAAGGCCAGCGGAGCGCCTGGCAGCAGAGCGTCCCGGCGAAACTGAAGACGGCCGGGAGCAGCGACTCACGGATGGAGCATCAGACGAAACGCGCTGGGGTGGAGAGGGGGATAGAGACTACTTCTTGGAGGCCTTCTTGGAAGGCCGAGGAGGCACAGGGATGGTGGGCTGGACCCGAAGAAGGTCCTCACGCGCGGGGTCCGTTTTGGAACGCCGGACCTCGGAAGCCGGGGTCCAGAACGTTTCGCCGATGGACGCCTGAGAAGAGGATCGCTTCTCAGGCGGCGGGGGGGGGGGGGAGGAGGAGGAGGAGGAGGAGGAGGAGGAGGAGGAGGAGGAGGAGGAGGAGGGTGGCCCCTGAGGCAGAGGGGGTGGGGGCCACGGGGGAGGAGGATTTGGAAGGGAGGGATTTGGGAGGCGGAGGCAGAGCCCCCTGATGGGCGGAGGAGGCGGAGGGGGGACAGGATAGGGGTGAGGATACCGCGGAAGGAGTGGGCACAACTGAGGCAAACGAAGTGGTCAATGGCACGGGATGGAGGTGGTCGTACTACTTCCGGGCCTCAGAATAAGAGCCGATCCAAAGTTTTTATTTCTTGTATCTTCTTCTCCTTCTGATATGCGGGGCAGTCTGAGGATCTAGGCGAGTGGACGCCAGGACAATTAATTCACTGAAGTGGTGGGGTGCATGTATGTTCCTCACGAAGAGGACGTCCACAATCGCCACAAAGGGGCTCAGCCTCACACCGTGATGACATGTGCCCAAAGCGCAAACACCTAAAACAGCGCATAGGAGGCGGGACGTAAGGTCGCACGTCACACCGGTAGCACATCACCTTTACCTTCTCTGGGAGAACGTCCCCCTCGAAGGCGAGGATAAAGGCCCCGGTGTCGATGCGACGGTCTTTGGGGCCGCGCTGGACTCGCCGGACGAAATGCACGCCTCGGCGCTCCAGGTTGGCCCTGAGCTCCTCATCAGATTGTAGCAGGAGGTCACGATGAAAAATAACCCCCTGCGTCCTATTTAGTGCCAGATGTGGGACAATGGATACTGGGATGTCCCCTAGGCGGTCGCACGCCTGGAGCGCCGGGAGTCCTGATGCCCCAAGGGGACGGGCATCTACTCCTTGGCCGACGTGGGGAGGGTGCAGCTCAGGTATCGGCAGTACGATCCCTGTGTTGTCAGGGGGCTACAACCTAGAGGGTACATGATGACCCCACCACAACGGGCTGGCTACCGTGCTGGATTTCTGGTGCCATGGAAAGTCCATCATGATCGCTGGTGCAGATGGAGATGCACCCTGGGCGTAACTTGGACAACCCATCAGGCGTTTAGGCCCAATTTGAGGAATAGTGGGTATGGTTACAAAGCCGGTGCAATGCTGAGTGCCAAGGTTTTAGTGCACTTAGGACCAGTGGTACACCATGTAAGGTGTCCTTCCCAAAAAGGCTCGTACTTCTGTAGAATTTTGAAAAATGGAGGTCAAACCCCAAGGGGGACCATTACACGGAAGGCCGAAACGGTTGAAACTCCTTTTAGTCGCCACTTACGACAGGCAGGAATACCTCGGGCCTATTCTTACCCCGGACCCGCAGGGGGAGGTTACTGTGGCTGTAGTACGTGGTGATGAAGTAGAGACTGGAGCAGGCCTGGAGACTTAACAGTCGAGAATGTATTGCTTATCGGACATTTCAGAATTGTGAGGTGTAAAACAGAGATAGGGGTAAGTTGTTTGCGCCCTATTAACGATTTATCCATCGTGGAAAATCTTTCCGTTGCCACATGTGATTCTGAAGGACGGCACGGTGCACAACAGATGACCACAACTGAAACAAAAGGTATATAATGCATATTTTTAACTGATTTAACCACTGAGCTGAAGAGTTGATTTGTGATTTTCGATTTGGAAATGAAATGTCTTACATACCTGGTTAACTATAACATTTCTGCTTGGTTGTCAAATCGTTGACGGTAATATGCATCACATTTTGGTTGGTTGATTTAGATAAGGGGGAGGGAGGGAGGGGCGGAAGGGAACAAACTGCGATGTCTTCGGTCCCTTTTTCCCAGTGAAATAAATACACAAGGGAAAGGAGGAAAGAAAGGAGGCGTACAGCACAGTAAAAGGAGAATGGAAGAAACAGACGAACGGCAGAATGACAACGAACACCACTATGGACGAAACACGAAAAGAGAACCACAGAGAAGTAATTAACAGGCAAACTCGATAAAAACAAGAGAGCAGATGACGGTGACTGGCCGACCATGACAATAAAAAGGAAAAGCCAGCCACCCTGCGACACAAAACATCCACCCTAAAAGCATTGGAGTGGTAACCCAAGGGGACAAAAGACATGCACTGAAACGTATGTAGACTGTAAAAACCCACCATCACGTATGAAGCCGATGAGGCGTTGTTAGCTAAAACTAATGGAAACTAGTTCCGTAACAGAAGAGTCCATCGCAGGACAGCCAAAGAAGGACAGCTCACTAAGATATGAGCCCGTGTCAGCCAGGCGCCTCACCGATCTGGGTCGTCACGGCGTAGGAGGTATCCGTGTGTCATCCAAGCTTGGCCATTGCGGATCCGGCAGAGAACTACATTGTTCTTTAGAGAGGCGCGCGTGGAAGACTAGCACACACTCGTAGTCTCCTTAATGGCACCCAGTTTGATGTGCGTGCTACGTTTATACCATTTCGTCTCCCAAAGCTGAAAACCCTTGCGGTCGAGTACTGAACGGAGGTCACTTGCAGACAAGCCGACCTCCATAAGCAGTTTCCTTGTAGCCTGTTTGGCCAGCATATAGGCAAGTTTGTTGCCTAGGACTCTGACGTGACCTGGATTCCAGACCAACACCATTGAAATACAGGGCCATTCCAGGGTATAGATGGACAACTGGATGGTCACTACCAAAGAATGACGGTAGCACTGGGCGATAGCTTGTAGGCTTCTCAAGGAGTCAGCACACACGAAAAACGACTCCCCAGGGCACGAGCGGATGAGCTCAAAAGCGCGAGATATAGCCACCAGCTCGGCAGTGAAAACACTGCAGCCAATGGGCATGGAATGCTGTTCAATATGGCCTCCATGGAAATCGCAAATCCGACATGACCATCAGCCATCGACCCATCGGTGTAAACCACTTCATGGCCTCTGTACATGTCGTGGAGGTGTGTGTGAATGGACTTTAAGTATAGGTGGTAAAGGCAAGGACTTCAGTTCGGAAAGAAGGGATCGGACATTAACTGCAATTGGAATCTCTGACCTGCACCGCCGATGTGGGAGATGAACGGCCGTGGGTGGTGTAAAGGAAACTGATTACGATAAGCAAGAGAACTACGAACATGTGAAACTTAACTGGCCAGCAGCTGTGCACACCTAACCTGCAATGGAGGGAATCCGGCCTCCGCCAAGACGCTGGTAACCAGACTCGTCCTTTAAGTTCCTGTCGCTAGGCGAACGCCACAGTGGTGCACTGGGTCGAGTAAACGCAACACTGAGGGCGCCGCCGAAGCATAAACCAGACTCCCATAGTGAAGGTGGGATTGAACAAGTGCTCTGTAGAGCTGCAGCAGTGTAGAGCGATCCACACCCCAGATGGTGTTGCTCAGGAAGCGGAGGGCATTGAAGTGCTGCCAGTATTTCCGCTTAAGCTGATGAAGGTGAGGAAGCCAAGACCATCAGGTGTCTAAAAAGAATAATAAGAATCCACGTGTCTCCACTATAGCAAGTGGATCGTCATATGGTACAGTTCTGGTTCTGGATGAACGGTACCAGGCCGGCAGAATTGCATAACACATGACTTTGCGGCCGAAAACTGGAAACCGTGGGCTAAAGCCCATGACTGCGCCTTGTGGACTGCTCCCTGTAGGTGCCACTCAGCAACACCAGTATTGGTGGAGAAGTACGAAATTCAAAACTCCTCTGCAAACAAAAAAATGAGTGCGACGGCTCTAGACCATTACAAATAGACACTCCATACAGAGCTCTGCAGTACCCCCTTTTCCTGGATACAGGTAGTATTTGGATGTGACTGACGTCCACAACCTCTACAAGTTACACTGGAAGTACAGGGGGAAGACATATGGCCGAACATTCAGCACTTAAAGCACTGCATGGGGACGAGATATCTGGCTTTACGTCACAGTGGTAGACCATCATCTTGACCTTCTCAGGCAACCTGTCACCCTCTAACGCCAAGATGAAGGCACCGGTGGCAACCTGATAATCCCTCTGACTCCGATGGACGCGCTGGACGAAATGAACACCTAGCCGCTCTAAATTTTCACGCAGCTCGTCGTCAGAATGCAAAAGGTGGTCCCTGTGGAATATAATACACTGGACCATATTTAAGTTCCTATGGGGCGTGATGGTTACAAACATCCCCAATATGTCGCAAGTTAGTAATGACTGTGCAGAGGATGCGGTTTATATCAAGACTGACCCGGAGCGCGTTTTGGACAAGGTCTCCACCTCCCCAAACTTCTCCTCCAAATGCTCCACAAAAAACTGAGGCTTCATGGACATGAAAGATTCCCCATCAACTCTTGTACATATCAGGTACCAGAGCCAATAAGCTTCACTGCCATCCTTAGCCTGGCGTCCCTCCCATGATATGACCAGGGAGGGTAACAATTTGGAGTCATTTCTTAACACTGAAGTTAGACTTCGGCGGACCACCAGCAATAGATGACGTACTACGCTTAATGGCGTGTAATCCACACTGATGCCACCCACTCCCACCAGTGGACCTCTCCACAGGCGCCACCCAGCCTCAGTAAGGGCCACCTAGCAGGATGGTCATTGCCAGGAGTCCTCATGCCCTAGGGTTTTTTGTTTTGTTTTGGTTTTAGGGCGCAAAACTGCTATAGTCATTAGCGCCCGGTCCGTGACTTAGGAAACAGTAAAAAACCGAAAATGGAAACCAGCAGCAATGGGAACGAAAGTCATAAAATTGGAGAAACTAAAAGCAGACAGAAGGCTTCAAAATCGACCACAGAAAGGGGTTGGTTGACCCAAAAAAAGCTTCAAATGACTGACGTCATTTCACTGGCACTAATAAACTTGAGAACGCGGTCGGCTGAGCGCGTGTCATCTGCTAAAATCGACGATATATCAGGCGATAGCTGTAGATGGGAGCGTAACGGATTAAAATAGGGGCACTCAATTAAAAGGTGTCTTACCGTCCACAGCTGAGAGCAGTGGGGACAGAGTGGGGGAGGATCGCCGCTTAAAAGATGTCGATGGCTAAAAAGACAGTGCTCTATCCGGAGTCTAGTTCAAATTACCACCTCCCAACGACGCGTTCGGGAGGAAGAGGTCCAAGCACAAGGAAGAGCTTTCACGTCCCGCAATTTATTATGGGGAAGTGTCGACCAATGGGCGTGCCATAAATTAACAACACGACGACATAAAACGCTCCGTAGATCGGCGAAGGGAATCGATTGAATATCTGGCCGAAAAAGAGAGACTACAGCCTTGGCTGCAATATCGGCCGCCTCATTTCCATAGATACCAACGTGTCCCGGGAGCCAGAGGAACACCACCGAGACGCCCCCCAGGTGGAGCAAGCGCAGACAGTCCTGAATCCGGTGGACCAGATGCTGCACAGGATAAAGAGCTTGGAGACTGAGGAGAGAGCTGAGAGAATCTGAGCAGATAACGTACTGTACCCGCTGATGGCGGCGGATGTAGTGGACAGCCTGAAGAACAGCGTAAAGCTCCGCAGTATACACCGAACACTGGTCGGGAAGCCGAAAGTGATTTGGGGTGTCGCCAACAATATAGGCACTCCCTACACCTAACGATGTTTTCGAGCCGTCGGTGTAAATAAATGTGGCGTCAGTCATTTGTGCAAATAGAGCAGCAAATGCCCGACGATATACAAGTGAAGGGGTACCATCCTTGGGAAATCGACAAAGGTCACGGAGCAGGCAGATCCGGGGACGGAGCCAACGCGGTGCTGTACCCCAAGTTGTCAACAAGGTTTTAGGAAAGCGGACGGAAAGAGAATGGAGCAGTTGACGGAAGCGGACTTCCGGTGGTAGTAGGGAGGAGGCGCGGCCTGCATACCCTACATCAAAGGAGGCGTCGAAAAAAAATGTCATGGGCTGGATTAGCAGGCATGGAAGACAGATGGCTAGCATAACCACTCAGGACTGGTCGCCGATTGGACAGCGGAGGTTCAGCAGTCTCGGCATAAAGGCTTTCCACAGGGCTGGTGTAAAAAGCTCCAGACACTAAACGTAATCCACGGTAGTGGATAGAGTCGAGACGCCGAAGAATAGACGGCCGAGCAGAAGAGTAGACTATGCTTCCATAGCCCAATTTCGAGCGCACTAAGGCGCGATAGAGGCGGAGAAGGACCACTCGGTCCGCTCCCCAGGAGGTACCATTCAGGACACGGAGGATGTTGAGGGATCGCAGACAGCAAGCCAAAAGATAAGAAACGTGGGAGGACCAGCACAGTTTTCTGTCCAACATAAGACCAAAGAATTTAGCGACGTCTGAAAACGGAAGGTTGACAGGACCTAGATGTAAGGAGGGCGGAAGAAACTCCTTACGTCGCCAAAAATTAACACAAACGGTCTTACTAGGAGAAAAACGGAAGCCGGTTTCGATGCTCCAAGAGTGGAGGCGATCGAGACACCCTTGAAGACGTCGTTCAAGAAGGCTGGTCCGTTGATAGCTGTAGTAGATCGCAAAATCTTCCACAACGAGGGAGACCGAAACATCGGGAAGGAGACAGTCCATAATTGGATTTATGGTAATGGCAAACAGTACATCACTTATCACGGAGCCCTGGGGTACCCCGTTTTCTTGGGAGAAAGTACGGGAGAGAGTAGTGTTCACCCGCACTCTAAATGTGTGCTCTGCCATAAATTCGCGAAGAAAAAGGGGCAGCCGACCTCGAAAGCCCCAAGAGAAGAGTGTGGGGAGGATGCCTGTCCAACAGGTATCGTATGCTCTCTCCAGATCAAAAAATATTGCTACTGTTTGGCGTTTCCGGAGAAAACTGTTCATGAGAGAGAGCAACAAGATGGTCAACTGCAAAACGATGCTTTTGGAAACCGCATTGGGCAAGTGTTAAAAGACCGCAGGACTCCAGCCACCAAGCTAAACGGCAATTCGCCATACGCTCCAAAACCTTATATTCACTACTCGTGAGAGAAATGGGGTGATAGCTAGAGGGGAGATGTTTGTTATTTCCAGGTTTCGGAACAGCAACGACGATAGCTTCCCGCCATCGTCTGGGAAAAGTACTGTCGGTCCAAATTCGATTATAAAGGCGAAGGGGGTAACGCAGACTATGGGTTGATAAATGCAGCAACATTTGGATGTGGATACCATCCATTCCTGGGGCGGAGGAGCGAGAAGAAGAGAGTGCATGTTGGAGTTCCCGCATTGAGAAAACAGTATTGTAGCTTTCGCGATTTTGAGAGGAGAAAGCAAGAGGTTGCACTTCCGCTGCACGTTTCTTCGGGAAAAAAGCTGGCGGGTAATTTGAAGAGCTCGAAATCTCAGCAAAGTGTTGACCCAATGAGTTAGAAATTGCGACGGGGTCCACTAACGTATCATGCGCGACAGTGAGCCCAGAGACCGGGGAGAAACTAGGCGCGCCAGATAACCGTCGAATCCGACTCCAGACTTCCGAGGAGGGAGTGAAGGTGTTAAATGAGCTAATAAAGAATTTCCCGCTTGCCTTCTTGCTATCGCGGATGACACGACGGCATCGCGCTCGGAACTGCTTATAGCGGATACAGTTGGCCAATGTAGGATGGTGGCGGAAAACGCGAAGAGCACGACGCCGCTCACGTATTGCGTCACGGCATGCCTCGTTCCACCAAGGAACCGGGAGCGCCGGGGCAATTCGGAGGTGCGTGGTATTGAACGTTCCGTAGCTTTAAGAATAACGTCTGTAATAGGAGTGACGCTAGGAAAGTGACGGTCATCGAATGTCGCTAGAGACGAAAAAAGTGTCCAATCGGCTTGGGCAAACTTCCAGTGTCGCGGGCGCATATGTAGCAGTTGTGGCTGCAATCTAAGTACACATGGAAAGTGGTCACTCAAGTGTGTATCAGCAAGGGCGAACCATTCGAAGCGCCGAGCTAGCGGAACAGTACCGACCGAAAGGTGCTGGAGTGCCTTCAACAGAGGGATATCAAATCGGACTGATTGAAAATGGGGGAAAACAAAGCTGTCGTGGGGATGCAGCTTTGTTTCCTGAAGACAGAAGATGAGAGGCGAGTATGATAGAGGATCTACAATTCATCCCGATTGGCTCGAATGCCGCGGACATTCCAATGGATAATGGACATAGGGTGAACAGAAAATGGAGGAATGTAACGAGGGTTGCCCTCAACTCGACGACTGCTCAGAACTTGCGACCGACAGCGTGGAACGGCATTCAGCCGAATGCAGAAATCCTGATCCATAGGTTGTTCAGGAGCAGCTCCTGCCATTACCGATCGGCCGCCAGCAGTGCACCTCGACGACACAGAAGACGGCCGAGGGCGGCTACCACCAGGTGGTGCTGTAAACGAGACACGCCGTGGCGGAGAAGGAGAGGAACTGTGTTTCTTATTAGCCTTCTTGGAAACAGGATGTTTAGGTGAAGGAGGAACCGATGACTGAAGTTGGGGTACGTAAAAATTCTTCACAAGTATGCTCTTTTTTGGAAGTCTTTGTGTCTGACTTTTGGGCTCGACATTTAGCAGAACCCGATGAAGGGTGAGCCCTAGAGTGAGCAGGTGGAAGTGGGGAGGTTGAAGAGGCGATCTTTGCGCTGGCCGATCTGACCACCGTGGCACTAAAGGTAAGATCACAAGTCTGCGTGGCCGCCTCCTTTGTTGGCTGAGGAGAGGCAAGGACAGTGCTGTATTTTCCTGTCTGAGGCACAGTGGGCTTTCGACTGGCGAATAATTTTCGAGCAGCAAAGGTCGACACCTTTTCCTTCACTCTGATTTCCTGAATGAGCTTTTCGTCTTTAAAAATGGGGCAATCTCTAGAGGAAGCAGCGTGGTCACCCATACAGTTGATGCAACAAGGGGATGGAGGTGGACAAGCACCCTCATGGGCATCCTTGCCACACGTAACGCATTTGGCCGGATTGGAACATGACTGGCTGGTGTGATTGAACCACTGAGACCGATAGCAAAGCGTAGGGTTTGGGATGTAAGGGCGAACGGACATTCTAATAGCCCGCTTATATGTTCGATGGGAGTTGAACTTTGTCAAATGTCAAGAAGACATTGTGGGTTGGAATGATCATGTCAACCCTTTTCATGACTATGAGCATCCGTTACGCCCTGGTCAGACAGGTAGTGTTGAATTTCCTCGTCGGACAATCCGATGAGGGAGCGTGCATAAACAATCCCACGTGAGGAATTTAAAGTGAGGAGCGCTTCCACCTGGACGGGGAAGGTGTGTAGCAGTGAAGTACACAGCAATTTTTGTGCCTGGAGGGCACTGACTGTTTCTAAGAACAAGGTGCCATTTCATAATCTGGAACAAGACTTTACAGGACCTGCAACTGCGTCGACACCTTTGAGAATAATGGAAGGGTTGACTGTGGAGAAGTCGTGACCTTCGTCAGACCGAGAAAAAACCAGGAACTGTGGCAACGATGGAAGGACTGTTTGTGGCTGAGACTCATTGAACTTACGCTTGTGAGTAGACATAGTAGAAGATGGGGAAACCATTGCGAAAGTATCCCCATGATTACGTACGTCTCTGATGGCGCGCTCCTTCCTTGTGGGGGCCCTCTGAGGGCACTCCCGCCTTAGGTGATTGTTCACACCTCAGGTCACACCTCCCGAGAAACGGACGGAGGGACCAATCGCCACTTTCGGAAGGTATCAGCTCGGGTAATCACCCCTCCCTGGGCCTGGTCGTTACCAGGGGGTACATATGTGTCCTACCTGTCTACCCAGGGCGGGTCGGCCGTCAGACACGCACAGCAAGGAAAAAAGAGAAAGGGAAAAAACAAAGGGAGAGGAATGAAGAGAGGTCTTAAACGCCGCAGCGTAGGAAAGGGCAAAGAGAAGAGGTAAGGAAAAGGAGGACAAAGCAAGGACGAAGACTGGCAAGCAGAGAAAGTGAAGAATGCATATCATTTTCGAGCGTCCGTCTCCGGATGTAGGCAAAAAACATACTCCCAGAGGGAGAGAAAGGGAAGGAAAGAGGCGGAGGTGAGGGGGGGGGGGGGCGAAGATGGGGCATGGGGAAGGATGCGGAAAGGGAAGGTATGCAGCCTGGAAAGGAAGGCCACATTAGCTCGGGGTCCCGTGCTCGCTACGCACGTATCCACGAGAGAGTTGTGGACCCCCCTGGGGGTTTTTTGTAAATAATGCCAATGTTCAACCACTGTGAATTACAAATATGACATAGTGAAAGGAATTCCGACGGAGGCTACAACTGTGCATTGTAATGAATTCAGTGGCAACAATTTCCGATTTATGCAGGCAGTAGCCTTAACTGATTTGGCTATCCGAACACGCTTTGCGACTGTCCTTAAGTCCCGTCTTGTCGCACAATGCCTACGTAAAGTCCCCGTGTCCACCATACATATTACTCAACGTATCACGTTGGATTCTCGCCGAAGTACAGGATAGAGTGCGCACACACGCTGTTACTATCTTCATCACTCTCAAGCCGTAAATTTATATAGGTGTGATCAGAAAGAACAGACGCCACACATTAATATAATCTACTTCACGCTAGGCTAATGCCGATAGGGAACTGACTGGGAATATTAGGTAAATTTAACATCTGTCGCCAAAGAGAGAAAGTAAAATGCTTGCGCCGCCTCTGGATGCTGATGCATGATGCCAGAGTTCATGAGTGCCACACCATTTAAGACGACTGTGTTGACGTGCGTGTTGCATGCAGAGCAGAGAGTTAGATCCATCTAAGATCAAACTGCTGACAGCAAGACGATGTGCAAGTGTGGGCAGGTGTATAAGGATCATCAGGATCCTTCCCCATAATGCGTTTTTGCTCATGGAAGTGTGCCTGTAATGTATACCGTAAAAGGAGCAGTGTCAGATATCGTCAACATCTCCGACGAAATGTAAGACTATTCATTTTCGTTCAAAGTGGAATTACTGTGACGCATACTAAGTAACTTTTCTGAATAATAACACCGCTTTGATGGCACTGTCACCGGTAACATAACCATCGATATCGTGCAGCAAGGGTATTTATAGTGTCTTGCTGCTGCTGTCTTACGTTACACATGGCCAGAATGTCTAGCTTTTCTGCCGACTTCGAGGCAGAGTTTCGTTGCGGAAATTATTACGTATTTCTTACTGTAATTCTAAGTTTATCTCACATTCGTTTCAGCAATGAGCATTTACTTATCTACATCTACATGACTACTCTGCAATTCTCATTTAAGTGTTTGGCAGAGGGTTCATCGAACCACAATCATACAATTTCTCTACCATTCCACTCCCAAACAGCGCGCGGGAAAAACACCTAAACCTTTCTTTTCGAGCTCCGATTTCTCTTATTTTGATGATCATTCCTACCTATGTAGGTTGGGCTCAAAGACCTTGTAAAAAATAACTAGACTCACTGATGGCACTGCAGTCGCGGGATAATTTGAACCTTCGGCTGGACGCCATTATAGTGGTGGTAGTCTGATGTGTTGTGTAGTACTGTTTATGAAGACCCTGATTCAACGTTGTATATTTGTTGGGGCGTACATACAGTATTTGTTACTCGTAATTCTACTGTCTGTACGTTCCAATCAAAAGAAGTACAATGGTGAAGAGTTGTGCAGCGATTAAATTCGAGAAAGGAACGAATATTACATTTCACAGGTATGTGGATATTTTAATTTGTTTTGTATGTCAGTGCACTTGCTTAGTAAATGTTTTTGTAACACGGTATTAGCATAATGTCTGTGCATATATTTGCAGGTTTCCTTTCTCAAAACCACAGCTGTTACAAAAATCGTTACACGCTGTCAGGAGGCAAGATTTCCGACCGACAGAATACCATTTTATATGTTCCGATCATTTTGAAGAAAGTTGTTTCCTTGAAAATTACGTAAATCGCAGAACGCTGAAAGATGATTCTGTTCCATCCATCTTTCGTTTTCCAGACCATATACAGCAGAAGATAAATTTTTCTTTGTGAACCACATTTTATTTTAACTATAAAAGTTGAGTTGCAAGCAACACGAAATTTGAGTTAGCAGGTTTTTTATCGTTATAAAATGCAACTGAATGTGTGTAATTGTAATCTGATTTCACAACTTCTCTTGATGGAACAGTTGAGTTTTATTTATTATATGAAAAAACCACATATAAACTGAAGTGTACATCTTCGAAAGTAAATATTGTGACTAATGCGATACTGGATGCCTGCCTGAAGTCTTGTTTGTTGTAGCTGTCTGATCGGTAGTGTTTTCATGGTCTAGGTTAGGTTGAAACTTGATAATTTGGTCGTGAGTTGCCAAAGCACTACGCCATATATAACGCACTTTTCGTCATAAAAGTGAAAGCAAGGTAGAGTCAGAAAATATCTATTGACAGTGGGCAAATCTTTGTGTATTTTGATGCATTTTGCGTACATCTATCGTAAATGAATTACGAAAAATACTAGGGGTCCAGTGCATAACTTTTAGCTACGGCTGCTTCCATGTACTACGTAATATAAATTCATAAACAGTGACTAGTTGCTGTTTGTTCATAAATTAAAAACTATATTGTAGTAACGTATTTAAATGAGGCATTATGTTTGTGACCTAACTCTAGGGAAGGCATTTTATAACAAAAAGTGACGTATAAACATTCGAAATCCGCGCGTCAGTTTACCACTCTAATGGCCGTCGGCCAGCTATTCAATTTGTCCGCTCTTCACAGTCGACCACTAGTGCGGTTGTGGGGCCTGGTTGGGCTCAACAAAATCTTTTCGCATTCGGAAGAGCAAGTTGGTGACTGAAATTTCGTAAATAGATCTCGCCGCGACGAGAAACGTCTTTGCTTTCATAACTTCCATCCCAACTCGCGTATCATATCTGCCACACTCTCTCCCCTATTACGTGATAATACAAAACGAGCTCCCCTTTTTGGCACTCTTTCGATGTCCTCCGTCAATCCCACCTGGTAAGGATCCCACACCGCGCAGCAATATTCTAACACAGGACGAACGAGTGTAGTGTAAGGTGTCCCTTTAGTAAGGTGTCCCTAAGTGTCCTGCCAACGAAACGCAACCTTTGGCTCGCCTTCCCCACAATATTATCTATGTGGTCTTTAGAACTGAAGTTGTTCGTAATTTTAACACCCAGGTACTTAGTTGAATTGACAGCCTTGAGAATAGTACTATTTATCAAGTAATCGAATTCCAACGTATTTCTTTTGGAACTCATGTGGATCACCTCACTTTTCGTTATTTAGCGTCAACTGCCACCTGCCACACCATGCAACAATCTTTTATAAATCGCTTTGCAACTGATACTGGTCTTCGGTTGACCTTACTAGACGGTAAATTACAGCATCATTTGCTAACCTAAGTTATTTCTAAAGTTAAATTAATTACTGACCTTTACCATCTGATTTTGTAACGCGATTTGTTCGTTCCATGTGCGTAAATCCTAAGTTAGCACGCATTGAGTTAAATACATAATTACAGTTATGAATATCAGTTAGGGACCGACCAGGTTATGACCAGTTTGACTGGTGACCGATTAAATGCTTACAAATTATTTCCTTCCATATTACTGGGTGGGATTCCTCATTTCGTGTAATCTTTTCCTTTCGTACTTATCCGTGTGTCATCCCACTCAACTACGTCATTCAGAATTCATATAACCGAAGACTATAGGAAGTCGTTTTCAAGATGAAAATGTTTTTCAGTAATTACTTTCTCCTTATCGGAAACTATTGGCTCACAATTCTCTTATTACGATTAGTTTCACTGATTTCACGATACTACGGTCAATAAATTAGCATTAACCGATTGGTAAGGTGGGGGAGGTTACGAAACTGCTCAAAAATATAGTAACTGAAAGATAGTGAAACTATTGTTAGCGTAGTCATTTCATCTGGTACATCGAGAACTGAAGAGTTTATCTCAGGAGAAGATTTGGTACGAGTTGGATATAAATTTATTCAAGTTTACGCCTGGTAGTGATAACGAAAGATAGCAGTGGCTGTAGGAAGTGAGAGATTCTACTGTAGTACACATTTAGGCCAACATATTTAGCGAAGTTGTCGCAATTGCTGTAATAATTGCAGGTGTGAGAAGTCATGGCACGAACGATTAGGTTAATATTTTATCTGACGGCCACAGATTTAACAGCTGTTTGAGAGATACAGCATAAAAATACCAGAGAACAATTTTCTACGCTGTAAGGTATTTATTAGTTCTTTTCGATTTACCTTCCGATTACCGGGTGATACCGGCTGTTTTTGATACCGTGTCTTAAACTGAGAGCCGTTCCTTGTGTAGAGGATTTCTCAGATTCCAGTATTTTCCACATACACCATACTCTGCGGCCGCCTTACGGTGAGTGCTAGAGGGTACCGCCATGATTTTCCACTTACCTGAAGCATTCGCCAATGATGCTTGGGATGAACGACTGCCGCTAAGGTTCCATATTTAGTTTAATTTGTTTCTCACTGGAATCATTTCGCCAGACTTGTAGCTGAATTTTTTTTACGTACATGAAACGTATTCGAAGTTGCAAATATGAATAATCACCAGATGTGTAATAGAATGACTACAAAGAAAATTTGTGCTGAAATGGGACTCTAGACCAGATTGCCCATTTTCCGCGAGCCTTACCATTAGGCTACCCTAGCACGCCTCACATACAAAGCCCAACTTCCTTAGGCAATCAAACATGTGACTATAGCCTGCAGTCTTAAGTCTACACTACGTGATCGAAAGTATCCTCACACCCCCAAAAACTGAAGTTTTTCTTATTAGCTGCATAGTGCTGTCACCTACTGCCAGGTACTCCACATCAGCGACGTCAATAGTCATCACGCATCATGAGAGCAGAATGGGGCGCCCCTCGGAAGTCACGGACTTCGAACGTGGTTAGGTGATTTATTTTTATTTACACGTCAAGTTCCGTAGGACCAAATTAAGGAGCGAATCTCTAAGGTCATGGAACGTGTCAGTACATGAACTTACAACATGAAAGTAATAACAGATAAAAATAAATGTTCATGAAGCTGAAAAAAGTCAGTTCATAAGTTTAAGTAAACGCTATCAGCAATACAATAAGAATCAGCTTAATTTTTCAAGGAACTCCTCGACAGAACAGAGTGACCCATGAGGAAACACTTCAGTTTCTATTTGAACCGCGTGGATTACTGCTAAGATTTTTGAATTCGAGTGGCAGCTTATTGAAAATGGATGCAGCAGTATACTGCACACCGTTTTGCTCAAGAGTTAAGGAAGTCCGATCCAAATAGAGGTTTGATTTCTGCCGAGTATTAACCGAGTGAAAGCTGCTTATTCTTGGAAATTAATATTGGTAACAAGAAACGACAATAAGGAATGTACATATTGAGAGACCAAAGTCAAAATACCCAGACTCGTGAATAGAGGTCGACAAGAGGTTCGTTAACTCTCATCGCTTATTACCCGAACCGCCCGTTTCTGAGCAAAGATATCCTTCTAGAATGGGAAGTGTTGCCCCAAAATATAATACCATACAACGTAAGTTAATGAAAATAAGCGAAGTAGACTAATTTACGTGTCGAAGTATCACTCACTCTTGATACCGTTCGAATTGTAAAAATGGCGGCATTAAGTCTTTGAACAAGATCCTGAACGTGGGCTTTCCACGACAGCTTACTACCTGAACACCTAGAAATTTGAACTGTTCAGTTTCACTGATCATATGCCCGTTCTGAGAGATTAAAACGTCAGGTCCTGTTGAATTGTGTGTCAAAAAACTGCAAAAACTGAGTCTTACTGTGATGTAACATTAGTTTATTTTCTACAAGCCATGAACTGAGGTCATGTACTGCACAATTGGAAACCGAGCCAATGTTGCACACAATATCCTTTACTTCCAAGCTAGTGCCATCAGCAAACAAATATTTTAGAGTTACCCATAATACTAGAGGGCATATAATTTATATAAGTAAGGAACAGGAGCAGCCCCAACACTGATCCCTGGGACACACCCACTTGACAGTACCCCACTCAGATCCCACACCACAACCGTTTTCAACACTGAATAATGACCTTTTGCTACCTGTTCCTAAAGAGGTGAACCAATTGTGAGCTACTCCCTTCATTTCGCCACGGTCCAACTTCTGGAGCAATATTTTGTGATCAACACAGTCAAATGCCTTAGTTAAAAAATACGCCAAGCATTCGAAACTGTTTAGCCCATCCAATACTTCACAGAAAAAAGAGAATATAGCATTTTCAGTTGATAAACGGCTTCTAAAGACGAACTGTACATCTGATAGCAAATCGTGTGATATAAAATGATCAATTAACCTTACATACACAGCCTTTTCGATAACTTTTGCAAATACTTATGGCATAAAAATAGGTCTAAAATTATCTACATTATCCCTTTCTCCCGTTTTATAAAGCGTCTTTACTACTGAGTACTTTAATAGCTCAGGAAACTGACCAGTCCTAAAGTAAAAATTACAAATACTGCTAAATACAGGGCTAACATGTGCAGCACGGTACTTCAATATTCTGCTAGACACTCCATCATAACCATGAGAGTCCTTAGTTTTCAGTGATTTGATTATTGACTATCTCCCTCTTGTCTGTATCACAGAGGAGTATTTCAGACATCAATCTTGGAAAGGCATTTGCTAAGAAATTTATATGATTTCCTGTAGAAACTAAATTTTTATTTCATTCACCAGCAATTCTCAGAAAATGATCGTTAATTACTATAGTATATATGATTCATCAGTAACAGAAAAATTATTGCTGCGAACTGGCTTTATATCATCGACCTTGTTCTGCTGACCAAACACTTCCTTCACAACTGACCATATTGTTTAATTTTATCCTGTGCATTACCTATTCTATTTGCATACCACATACTCTTGCCTTGCTAATAACATTTTGCAGCAACTTACAATACTGTTTGTTATGGGCTACTGTAGCTTATTTGTGACTACTTCTAACATTTTGATATAATTCCCGCTTTGTTCTACATGATATCCTTATCCCACTAGTCAGCCACCTGGGCTGTCCGTTACTGCTAGCACCCCATTTAGAATGTTCTAATGGCAAGCAACTCAAAGGGAATGAGAAATGTGTTATGGAAAGCATTGTATTTATCGTCTATATTATCGACACTATAAACATCTTGCCATTCTTGTTCCTTGACCAGTTTTAGAAAAACTTTATTGCTGTTGGAGTAACTTTCCTACATAGTTTGTAATTAAATATGATAGTGGTTTGAGTACAAAAGCCTGGCAGTGTTAAAATTTGTGCACCCTTTTACTAACGGAGTGCCCATCTAGTAATGAAGAATAAAAATATTGTGTGACTGTGCTACTGTTCCCTGCACCCTAGTTGCAAAAAACACAGTTTGCATCATATCATGTGAATTTAGGAGATCTACCAACAACCTTTTTCTTGCACTATCTTATACAAAATTGATATTGAATTGAATCAAGAACCCTCTCTAGCTTAAGTAAAAATGCTCAAGTCTGAGTTAGGGGACCTATAAACAACAACAATCAGAGATTTAGTTTCACTAAATTCAACTAACGCTGCACAACTTTCAAATATCTGTTCAGTGCAATGTCGTATGTCTATGGACTCAAATGAAATACTGTTTTATACCTACAGAGTCACTCCCTCACCCCGCAAGGAACTCCTTGAGAAACAGCCAGCTAATCTGTAGCCTGGTAAAGGAAGCCCCTGAATTAAATTATTTAAGTGGTGATCTGATATACCAATAATTTCAGAGTTAACATCTATTAGCAGTTCACTAACTTTATCTCTAATACCCCTTTTTTCGATGAAATATGCTAATTCCTTCTCTACTTGGAAATATTACATCCTCTGAAGGTGAGCCATTAGTTAGAGGGACTTCCTTTAAACAGGTATACCTATCAGCTGACTTCAATCTAAAAAAGGTGCCGCTCTAACACCAACTACTACAGGAATGTTTCCATGAGTGACACCACCACCACCACACTGTCACCTATAAGCTTAGCCAGCCTCCCCTTCCCATACCTATTGAGGTGCAGGTCATGCCTAGTGAAACCCCATCTACTGATAGACCCAACTCGCACCACTGAGATGTGATCCATGCCCTCCTCCATCAGCGCCCTCCCCAGCCCCACGTTAACGCGCCTAACAGCCGCATTAAGGTGAGGCCAATCATGACGCTGAAACAGTTGCACGAAATGCACAATAGTGCCACCAGTTTGAGTAGCTATCTTAACCACTGACGTATTCCCTGTCCCTATCGAGACTGTTCCCAGCTCCACTCACTATCACTACCTGATCCTCCACGGTAAAATTCTTACCTAACTCCCCTATGCTTTCAGTCACCTGAGCCAACCCTGCACTAGGCTTCACAATGCTGATGACCTGGTACTCACTCCCCAACACTTCCTGCAACTGCTGGTCCACACCTCTACCGTGGGAACTACCTAGCAGCAGAACCTTCCTACTGCTAGACTTTGCAACTAACCTAGGCCTCCTAACTGCTGAGGACTGGCTCTGACCACTATAGAACTTAATATCTGGTCATCAGTGCTGAGGACTGCTGCAGGTTCCCTACATCTACAGCTACACAAGGCTCCTCTCCACTCAACCGAGAGTTGGTCGTATCTATTGCATGTATGCTAAGTAAAACTGAATACCTCCTCTTCGTAGATACCTTCTTGCCAACTGCCAGTTCCCATTCCCCAACACCCTTCACCCTCAACCTACCTAGCTCCGCCTCTGCGCATTGTAACTGTACCTGAAGGGCACAGATCTTACACTCCTGCTCCTCTATTAACTTTTTTCTACTACAGATTCTACATTCCCTGGAGATGATCTTCCTAAAATGACCACTGGCTTCCCCACTGCATTCCCCCAATTAAAATACTTTGAACAAATCCCACACCTTAATCCACTACTCACAAACCTACAACAGAGCCCACACTTCTCACTCATCGTAAAATTTTACAGTTACTGAAAAAACTATATCTACGTTACCAGAGTTCAGTTACACCAGTAGAACTATTTAAGAACTAACAATAATGATCTTGAAATTCTCTGCCCACTAAAAAGCAGCTACTTGTATTAATACTACTACAAAATAGCCAATACCAATACCAGCAAAACTTCACAAAATTGTTAGCTAAAACCAAAAAATTAAAACGGCCACTGTAACACTAAGGGAAGTAAAAACACTAAATGAAAATTTGACTGAAATATTTCACTAGAAAGAATAACAAACCTCAGCTGAAAACTAAAGCACGAAATTTACTAAACGACTTCAACACACTGAAAACTAAAAAACACAGCGAGCGAACGATTACAGAAGTTTATTAAGTCGTTATTTCGCCACAAACGGCACGCAACACCGCCGAAATCTTAAATTTAACAACTGTATTACAGAGCACAAATAAGTTTGTCAGTACTTAGCTTACAGCCGCTACAGCTGCAGTGCACGCCGGAAAATGTAAACACACTACTGAGGCGCGAGGCTTAGACGAACGACGAAAGCACACTCACAAATAATAGACCACTCAAGTCAATAACACAGGAAGAAAGATTAATGAAAATCCACTAATAAGTTACTTTTACGGCAAATATTAACACAAACTTTAAAATAAATGAAATCGGGTGTGATTTGTGTCATACGTCTCTACACGAGATTTCCACACTCCTAAATATCCATAGAACCACTGTTTCCGATGTAATGGTGAAGCGGAAACGTGAATGGACACGTACAACACAAAAGGGTACATGCCGACCTCGTCTGTTGACTGACAGACCGCCGACAGTTGAAGAGGGTAGTAATGTATAATAGGCAGACATCTATCCACACCAGCAAACAGGAATTCCAAACAATCAGGATCCATTGCAAGAACTATGACGCTTAGGTGGAAGGTGAAAAGCTAGGATTTAATGGTCGAGCGGCTGCTCATAAACCCCACATCGCGCCGGCAAATGACGATCGACCCCTCGCTTTGGGTAAGGAGGGTGAACATTGAACGATTGAACAGTGGAAAACTGTTGTATGGAGTGACGAATTAACGTACACAATGTGGCGTTGCGATGGCACGATGTGCGTACGGCGAATGCCCGGTGAACGTCACCTGCCAGCATGCATAGTGTGAACAATAAAATTCGGAGGCGGTGGTGTCATGGTGTGGTCATGTTTTTCATGAAGGGGGCTTGCACCCGTTTTTTGCATGGCACTATAGCAACACAGGCCTATGTTTCAAACTGCTTCTTGGGTTGGGCTGTTTGGGGGAGGAGACCAGACAGCGAGGTCTCATCGGTTTGGGGAAGGAAGTCGGCCGTGTCCTTTCAAAGGAACCGTCCCGACATTTGCCTCGAGCGATGGAAACTGCTTGTTGCTTCCCATTGTTGAATAGCAATTCGGGGATAGCCATAGCATATTTCAATACGATCGAAAACCTGTTCATAATGCACGGCCTCTTTCGGAGTGGTTACACGACAATAATAGCCCTGTCATGGACTCCTCTGCGTAGAATCCTGACCTGGAACCTATAGAACACTTTTGGTATATTTTGGAACGTCATCTTAGTGCCAGGCCTCACCGACCGATATCGATACCTCTCCTCAGGTTAGCACTTCATGAAGAATGAGCTGCCATTCCCCAAGAAACTTTTCAGCACCCGATTGAAAGTATGCATGCGAGAGTGGAAGCTGTCATCAAGGCTAAGGGTGGGCCAACACCATACTGAATTCAAGCATTAGCCATGGGTAAGTCAATTTTAGCCAGGTGTCTGCATACTTTTGATAATGTGTATGTATATTGCTGTACAAGGGAGAAATTAATCTTTGAAGTCGCTTTCCCTGTGTCGGAGCCTAAATACGATACTGCAGTGCTTGTATTGTTCTTGAGTACGATTCAGTGTTCCTTCAGGCACATATACATGTCCATAGGAACACTGCATCGTTGTGTATGGCATGGGGGCGATCTAAAGTAGTGTTCTTGAAGTTTGCCAAGAACGATAGCAATTTCTTTTCATCATTATCACCGGTTTCGACGAATCTACACATACATCCACCTATGAAAAATGGACCTCGCCGTTAATGGGGAGGCTTGCGTGCCTCAGCGATACAGATGGTCGTACCGTAGGTTCAACCACAACGGAGGGGTATCTGTTGAGAGGCCAGATAAACATCTGGTTCCTGAAGAGGGGCAGCAGCCTTTTCAGTAGTTGCAGGGGCAACAGTCTGGATGATTGATCTGGCCTTTTAACATTAACCAAAACGGCCTTGCTGTTGTGCTACTGCGAACGGCTGAAAACAAGGGGAAACTACAGCCGTAATTTTTCTCGAGGGCATGCAGCTTTACTGTATGGTTAAATGATGGCGTCCTCTTGGGTAAAATATTCCGGAGGTAAAATAGTCCACCATTCGGATATCCAGGCGGGGACTACTCAAGAGGACGTCGTTATCAGGAGAAAAAACTGGCGTTCTACGGATCGGAGCGTGGAATATCAGATCCCTTAATCGGGCAGGTAGGTTAGGAAATTTAAAAAGGGAAATGGATAGGTTAAAATTAGATATAGTGGGAATTAGTGAAGTTCGGTGGCAGGAGGAATAAGACTTTTGGCCAGGTGAAAACAGGGTTATAAATATAAAATCAAATAGGGGTAATGCAGGAGTAGGTTTAATAATGAATAAAAAAATACGAGTGGTCAAGATAGATACGAAGCCCATGCCTACCACTGTAGTACAAATTTATATGCCAACTAGCTCTGCAGATGAAGTAATTGATGAAATGTATGATGAGATAAATTATTCAAGTAGTGAAGGGAGACGAAAATTTAATAGTCATGAGTGACGAATTTGAGAGTAGGAAAAGGGAGAAAAGGAAACATAGTAGGTGAATATGGATTGGGATAAGAAACGAAATAAACTGTCCGGTAGAATTTTGCACAGAGCGTAACTTAATCATAGCTAACACAAGGTTCAAGAATCATGAAAGAAGGTTGTATACATGGAAGAATCCTGGAGATACTAGAAGGTATCAGGTAGATTATATAATGGTAGATTTAGGAATCAGGTTTTAAAATGTAAGACATTTCCAGGGGCAGATGTGGATTCTGACCACAATCTATTGGTTATGAACTGTAGACAAACTACAAAAAGGTGGAAATTTAAGGAGATGGTACCTGGATAAACTGGCTGAACCAAAGATTGTAGAGTGTTTCAGGGAGAGCATAAGGGAATGATGGAAAATAACGGGGGAAAGAAATACAGTAGATGAAGAATGGGTAGCTCTGAGGGATGAAGTAGTGAAGGCAGCAGACGATCAAGTAGGTAAAAAGACGAAGGCTAGTAGAAATCCTTGGGTAACAGAAATATTGAATTTATTTGATGAAAGGAGAAAATATAAAAACGCAGTAAATGAAGTGGGCAGAAAGGAATACAAACTTCTCAAAAATGAACGACAGTAAGTGCAAAACGGCTAAACAGGGATGGCTAAAGGACAAACGTAACGATGTAGAGGCTTATCTCACGTGGGGTAAGATAGATACTGCCTACAAGAAAATTAGACCTTTGGAGATAAGAGAACCACTTGCATGAATATCAACAGCCTAGATGGAAACCCAGTTCTAAGCAAAGAAGGGAAAGCAGAAAGATGGAAGCAGTATATAGAGGGTCTATACAAGAGCGATGTACTTGAGGACAATAATGTGGAAATGGCAGAGGATGTAGATAAAGATGAAATGGGAGATATGATACTGCGTGAAGAGTTTTACCGAGCCCAAAGTCGTGAATAGAAACAAGGCCCCGGGAGTAGACAACATTCCATTAGAACTACTAACGGCCTTGGGAGAGCCAGTCCTGACAAAACTACCGTCTGGTGAGCAAGATGTGAGAGGCAGGTGAAATTCCTCAGACTTCAACAAGAGTACAATAATTTCACTCCCAAAGAAAGCAGGTGTTGACAGATGTGAAAATTACCGAACTATCAGTTTAATAAGCCATGGCTGCCAAATACTAAAGCGAATTCTTTACAGACGAATGGAAAAACTGGTAGAAGCCAACCTCGGGGAAGATCAGTTTGGATCCCGTAGAAATGTTGGAACACGTGTGGCAATACTGACCTTACGACTTATCATAGAAGAAAGATTAAGGAAAGGCAAACCTACGTTTCTAGCATTTGTAGACTTAGAGAAATCTTTTGGCAATGTTGACTGGAATACTCTCTTTCAAATTCTAAAGGTGGCAGGGGTAAAATACAGGGAGAGAAAAACTATTTACAATTTGTAGAGAAACCAGATGACAATTTTAAGAGTAGAGGGGCATGGAAGGGAAGCAGCAGTTGGGAAGGGAGAGAGAGGGTTGTAGCCTCTCCGATGTTATTCAATCTGTATATTGAGCAAGTAGTAAAGGAAACAAAAGAAAAGTTCGGAGTAGGTATTAAAGTCCATGGAGAAGAAATAAAAACTTTGAGGTTCGCCGATGACATTGTAATTCTGTCGGAGGTAGCAAAGGATTTGGAAGAGCGGTTGAACGGAATGGACAGTGTCATGAAAGGAGGGTATAAGATGAACATTAACAAAAGCAAAACGAGGATAATGGAATGTAGTCGAATTAAGTCGGGTGATGCTGAGGCAATTAGATTAGGAAATGAGACACCAAGTAGTAAAGGAGTTTTGCTATTTGGGGAACAGTAACTGATGATCGCTGAAGTAGAGATAATGTAAAATGTAGATTGTCAATGGCAAGGAAAGCGTTTCTGAAGAGAAATTTGTTAAGATCGAGTATAGATTTAAGTGTCAGGAAGTCGTTTCTGAAAGTATTTGGAGTGTAGCCATGTATGGAAGTGAAAGATAGACGATAAATAGTTTGGCCAATAAGAGAATAGAAGATTTCGGTATGTGGTGCTACAGAAGAATGGTGAAGATTATATGAGTAGATCACTTAAGTAATGAGGTATTTAATAGAATTGGGGAGAAGAGGAATTTTTGGCACCATTTAACAAGAAGGGACCGGTTGGTTCTGAGGCATCAAGGGATCACCAATTTAGTACTGAAGGGCAGCGTGGAGGGTGAAAATCGTAGAGAGAGACCAAGAGATGAATACACTAAGCAGATACAGAAGGATGTAGGTTGCAGTAAGTACTGGGAGATGATGAAGCTTCCACATGATACAGTAGTAGCATGGAGAGCTGCATCAAAACAGTCTCTGTACTTAAGACCACAACAATAACACTATTATCATCGGATCTAACTAAAATTGCAACATCATGTGACTTTCAGTGTTTTAACAAGCATGTACATCAAATGTTGTAATTTCCGATGATAACGGTGTAAATCTGTAAACTGGTCATCATAATAAAAATAATTACCAGTGTTCTTGGCAAATTTGATTCTTAAGACGGAGATAACATTGTACCTTTCTTAACACAAGCACTGCAATACCTTATTAATTCCTTGTACATGAAGATACAGGAAGTGTAGTAGCATAGGTTGTACACACATGGTTGACTGTTTGCCGAAGTCTGGCTCTGCCGGTGGATCAATCTCAGAGCTCGCGCGCAGCTAGAAATCCGAGTACTTTTACAGCAGGAATTTTCACTTTCGTTCCATTGCATGGCTGATGGTTTTCCATATTCTCAACTGCGAATGCATTGCATGTACTTCACTAGATACGTCTATCAATGATCATTAGCGCAACTAAAGTGATGCGGTATATTGAGTTCATATCGTTAAGCCCTTCTCCATTCAGAGTACACCAACGTATCTGCAGGTATTAAAGCGACTATGTCCTTTGGTTGCTGATGTCTGAAGCTGAAAGATATTCAAAATTCTTTCAGCACGTTACTGCCCCATCTCGCTGCTTGCTTGCTGACCGGTATTTGAAAACTCCCGACTATAACGGAACTCTTCAACTAGAGTGTGAAGAGTACATTAAAATGCCGGAACTACACCCAAGCTGTTCGGTGCAAATCACCTCTGTCTAGCGCACTAGTGTTTTGCGTTTTACTGTGCGAGCAGGCTGACAACTAGCAACACAGACGCTCCGTCAGTTCCTGGGTGCGGAATTTAGTAATAAGATATTTTTACTGTTAGTATCTCGTGCTCCTGCACGTAGCGCAGGGTACGTTCAATGTACGTACAGCTGGAGTTAGTACTCCCAGTCCGAACATACATTTGGCATACAGTGCACACGCTTATGTTGTACCGGTTTCTCCGGCTGTGCGAGTATATACTACGAGAAGTACAGCATTTGTATACAGTTTTCAGTGCTTTAGCAGTCCGCAACCGCGAACTCAAAACAAGTGGCACTAAAAAGTGACTAAGTAAAACAAGCATCAATGCAACACACACACACACACACACACACACACACACACACACACACACACACACACACACACACACACACACAAAGAGGATTATGTTGAAGGGAAGGAAGTATTCAAACCTGGATGGAGAATGTATGGCACACTTTCACTAATAGAGCGCATCCCTTGACAGGACATGGAAAAGTCAGGAACTGATCACTTTTTGATAATGGAGGCAAATGAGCTAGGCGGGATGGGTGGCGTAAGCAACTTCAAGAAGATGTAAATTGCAGTACGTACGTAGGGAGGAAAAGGCTTTCCATGGGATATCTTAGCGTCATGAGCTGCTGTATTAAACCTCTATTCGTGCCAAAACAAAAAAAAAATTATAATATTGTGCATGGAAGTAATCCAGGCGTCTCTTTGCTGCAGGATAAACCTTCCAAATAACTGGGAGCTATTAGGCAACAAATTGTGGCAGTCATCACTATGGCCGGTCTGTAACGTACGACGAGACCTGTAATAACTTTCACACGAATGACGACTATTTTTGAGTATATCGTTATAAAATCTGAATCTTGTGCGTTCACCACTGAAGTGATCGGTTAATGTTAAAGCCATGTGTTTTTTATACGGCAGCGTTGGCAACTGAGTAACGTGCATCTTAGGGACGAATTTAAGCTCGTCTCATATGAACTAACGTAAGGACAACCTAATCACGTGCAAAAAATCGAAAACAACAACAGTCAGGTAACTGCGGCATCCAAGCCTTTAATACGCTTTCTTCGGTATCAGATATATCTACCCATATCCGTAAGTTGCATGTACATTTTCCGAGAAATGTTGGAAAGCGATTAACGAAGCCAAAGTTTTCAAAGTTTTGAACTCCAGAGCTATAAAAACACTGACTGGTCTGAGTATTTGTTACCTAACTGACTCGATGTGCGGAACTTGTTATGGACAACGTGTGCCACCTACGACAGTCTACAATAATTCAAAGTGCCATACACACTCCAGGGATGTAGGGATTGTCGGCAAGCGACGGAAAAACAGGAACAGCAGTCAAAAAGGAAAACCCAACAGCAGTATAATGTAAAATCAACGATACTACTACAACCGACAGTATTGCTGTGTCGTCATAACTAAGTTGCCGAAAGATTGTACGAAGCCCCAAAGTTTTCACGCAACTAACACGTAAATACCTTCGTATCATTAGTATGTCTATTCGGTGTATGTTAATATTACTGTGGTGATAGACCAATTGCACCATTAGCGTAGTGGAGATATGAGCCTGAAAGAGAAACTGTCTACGATATAAATAAAAAATGGTTCAAATGGCTCTGAGCACTATGCGACTTAACTTCTGAGGTCATCAGTCGCCTAGAACTTGGAACGAATTAAACCTAACTAACCTAAGGACATCACACACATCCATGCCCGAGGCAAGATTCGAACCTGCGTCCGTAGCGGTCGCTCGGCTCCAGACTGTAGCGCCTAGAACAGCTCGGCCACTCCGGCCGGAGATATAAATAAAAAGAATGCATTAGCAAAACACAGTTCTACACACTAACGGCATGTATATGGAAACTGGTTTACGGCGGGAATGTGATTATTAAAGTTTTCAGACACATTAGGAACAAGGGGAAAACGGAGGTTTTAATAAGGAACAGATTTAAGTATCGTATGTGTTATGTATATGAAAAACGCTGTTATGACATGACATTAGCTGGTTTCACCAAATCACAGGCAGACTACTGCCTACCAACGTAACGTAAACCTTTGACTACACTGCAGTTGGGTCATCACAACCTCACACTCAATCATACATAGATCTCGTACGGAACACTCCAAAGTGTCCTTTATTTTGAAGAATTACCATCTCAAATAGTCTCATGTGGGTGTAGTAAAATATATTAGAACCCACAAGATAAACGACATATTACAATGACATATAAAGCAATCTGAAGTGTAACAAATGAAACTTTCACACTTCGTATACGTAACATATGAAGACATGAAAATAAAATTATGAAAAGATTAAGGAACAATGTATCAAGAAGGATTTTATCTTGAACACTAGCGAACGCCTAAGACACTGCAATGAAAACGGAAGGGGGGGGGGGGGGGGGAGGGAGGAGAATTATAGCTGTACCAAATTAGTTGTGTACACGGAATGCGAAAATGAGGGCATACATATTAATAATGAACAACTGTCTCCATGGCGCTACTGAAGCTTAAGTTTCCTTTGGGCATAGCGGTGCTTTACCGAGAATGCTTCGGTAGCATGTAGTGTGTCCTCGCCTTCCTGGTAACTGAATTATCCTACCACTCACAGGGTTCCACACAGTTTGACTCCAACCACCGCGGAACATGTCATTTTTCACTTTAGCACGTGATCTGTCGAACGTGGATTCATGATTGATAAAAATCCAGATCCGACTGGATACAGAACCGAGGACCTCAGGAATTTATGTCTGACAGCCACTTCAGTATCGAGCCACACCCTTCAGTGCTATTAACGACATTTAAGGACATGAGTCAATTTCGTAACCTAATCGAACTACACTTATTTAAGAAACTTAGCACTACCAAATGCAAGCGCGCTGGCTCTCTAAAACAGCCGGGACATGCATCAAGTGATCTACAGAAAACAAAACTCGGCGACATGGTTGATTAAGCATTGTTAACCGATTTCATGTTTAACAACACATTCCCATCTGAGTCAATGCATAGTCTTGAACCAAATGGTCTTAGATACAGAGGATCCTTAGAGAAACCAATTTAAAATTTTAATCAAGAAAATAATGGTATTTCACCTACAGCATTTACACGTAACTATCTTTCCATTGCTATAATCTAGGGTCGACAGAAGCGTCCGATCCCACGCGTCGGCTTTGACCCGTGACGTAAGGGTGTTGTGTGTGACGTCATGACGGCGCGGAGTTTGGTTTGAGTTCTGTTTTATCTTATTTTATTTACTTTTCTGATCTGTTCGTTCTATCCCGTGAGATTTTTTTTAAAAAAAAGACAAAAACACCAATCAGCTACTGAAGCATCTTTATCTTCTATGGGTTGCATGGGTTACGACCCCATTTCCCGCGCTTCTCCCGTTAGTGTCATTAGGCTTCTTGTGGAAAGTGCGTCTGTTTTTGTCTCCGCCATATTTTTGACGTCATGGTTCAAAGCAGACGGGTGGGATCGGACGCTTCCGTATTTCCATAATCTATGTTCCCATAGAATAAAAGTAAACTTTAGTGTCTGAATAATCACCAGACAGCATATTCCTTGCGCATAAACGCGAATAATATTTCGCATCTGGCTATATTTGATACTATATCACGCCGCGAAACTAATTTATGAGCGATATGTACTTTTGACTCCCGAATTTCATGTTTCTAAGCAGCTATGAGAAGTCAAAATCGTGCTAGATTTCGTGTTAAAAAAATGTGCCTCTTGCTTGTGCACTATAGTATGGCATTAGGCAGCACCAGAGATTCAAAATAATGATGCTGCCACCAGACAATACATCTCAAACGAAGCATTAATACGACGACTTCAGCAACTGATCTACTGCGCCACACGAGAAATATTCTGCATTCCACAATTAAGCACCGTCTTTACTTACGTTTCAAACAACTAATTAGAAACGAATGTGCTGTCAGTTCCTTCTGTTCACCCCACTCGATTCGTGCACTGGACTGTTATTATAAGACACACTTTTGTTCACTTCCACTCCTGTACCGACATGACAACACACCATGAGCAGCCCTATTATTACCGTATCTGCATGCTCTTCTTCCTCCACACGAATGTTAGCGCCGTCCTACAGGGGCGTATCGACTGGAGGACACGATCGATTGAGATACATGGCAACGTACTCGAGTTTCAGCGATAAATCGTGCGCGTTCAGAAAAACCACGTAACGGAACCAGAAAAATCTCTATCTAAGCTGTCTGACCCATGCAAAGACGACTTTTGGTAAAATATTACTTAATAGATTAATTGTGTGATAAGCTGGAGCGGAAGCTATTCAAGTTTACTCTGAACTTCTGAATACCCTTTCAAACACATGGAATGGAGATGCACAAGATGCATCGGAAAAGTTCGGTGAATGGTCTCAGACAATAAAGGTAACAAAAGTTACAAACAAAATACCTTCACTGGACTTCAAAGAAATCACCGTCAGCTACAACACACTTATGACATCAGTCTGTGAAGCTGTTGGAAACTATCAAGAAACACTTGTTGTGTAATCGCTCGAAGTATTGTGGTCACGCGTTGTTGAACGTCCGAAATGTTTACAAATATTGGTGAACAATAGCGCTTATACCAACTCTGTTTCTCTACAGCTCATCTGCTGTTATTCTCAAAGACAGCCACGGATCATCCGCAAACTTCCGTCGCAATGGTATCTTTGCAAAATGGAGCGCAATATGGAGCAACGCGTTAACATGAAATTTTGTTTCAAATTAGGGAAAACGGCGGCGGAGACAAAAGGAATGATTGTGCAAGCGTACTGTGTTGAAGTTCTACGTATAAAGTGTTTAATTGTGTGGTTTAAACACGTTAGAGACCGAAAGGACGGTGTCGAGGACGACCTGCATTCGGGTCAAGATGCAGAACCCCAGAGAACATCGAACGAGCGCGACCGATGCTTGTGGGTGATAGACGGCCGTCTTTGAGAATGAGAACAGGAGAGGGAACGATGAGCAAAGACAGAGTAAGCACTGGTCTTCAGAAACATTCTCAGACGTTACGGATATCCATCAGTGCGTGCCCCGAGAGATGCCGCGACAAGTGTTTGCAACAGCTTTGCAACCGACGTCAGAGTAGTTCAAATGGCTCTAAGCACTATGGGACTTAACTTCTAAGGTCATCAGTCCCCTAGAACTTAGAACTACTTAAACCTAACTAACCTAAGGACATCACACACATCCATGGCCGAGGCAGGATTCGAACCTGCGACCGTAGCGGTCGCGCGGTTCAAGACTGTAGCGCCTAGAACCGCTCGACCACCTCGGCCGGCCAGTCAGAGTAGTGTTGTGGCTCATGGTGATTACACTGAAGCCCAGTAAAGGCATTTTGTTCGTAATTCTTGTTTCCTTTCATTTCTGAGACTAATGAACCGTTCTTTTCGGACGCATCTTGTAGAATGTGTGAGCTACGACATCTTTTTGTAAGCGCTAACCTTATTTGCATTGGATAAAGTAAACCTGAAATACTTTTCCTGTTCATCACATTATTATTTTCTGTTTGTGTACGTCTAGCGCTTCCCCTGTAACGATAAGATCCACTCATGCACTCTTATTCGAACAAGCAGAATACGAAGAATGCATTTTACAGACGTTTACAGACGTTGCTAACATTCTGTGTACTGTATGAAGGGTTTACCTATATACTCATGAACGGAAACTCGCGTGTATGACATCTAACGTCCCCTGAAACATTAACTCACGTTCAGTGTCTAAGAACAGTTTTAATTATGTTTTTCACGTCTTGTGTCAAAGCCACAAATTTACCGAAAGGCAATTCCATTTTTCACCTTGATTGTTATACGATGACTGTAATTTATACTACGAGCAGATGGTTTCCGAGTATGCCATTTTTCAAGTGCAGCCTCCTTTCCTCTTAAATTTGCATCGTCAGCCTTTGTGGGTGTGTACTAATGCATATTCCCAATTTTAACACGCAAACACCAACGAGAACATTCGTATAGGCTTTAAAATAACATTACTGCCTCAGTGGCATACGCACACAAACGGCATCTGCGATTTATTATGAGATTTTATGTTTATATAACTATGGGCCCAAGGAAATAACGTCATTTTACAAGCGTTGACGAATATGGAACATGGTTCTCTCTAGTGGTTTGTACCATAGCACTTACATTTCGAAATGACAGGTTTATATTTCTTAACCCCCACAAAGCGTCACGACGTACTTTTACGAGCAGACTGTACCACTGATATCGGTATTACCTGTTTTTACTTAAAGTGACTTCTGTATAACAATGCTCTTTGATGTAACACCCATGTAAAATTTTTATTCGTTATTTACGATAATTTATGTGAACGTAATTCATCTATGGATGTAATTCCAATAGTAATGTGCTGTAAATGAATTTAAAAGTCAAAACTGGAACTGTAATACTGGTTCGTGCATAGGGAAAGCAGGTTTGTAATCATGTAAGGCTTGGAGGGACCTTCCTCCGCAGGTGAACTCGATAGGTGCGAATAGAAAAGGTGGAGCTGGCGGTCGAACTGCGAGATTCCTGTGTGGCTTACGTCAGTCGGTGGCTAGCAGTAAGATGGTGTGCATCTTGCGAACTGAAAGAGGCGAGAACAACTACAAGATTATATAATATAGCCTCAGATGTGGAACTAATTCGACTTATTATTCATGGCATACTTTGGTTAGCTCTGTACTATGAAAATCAGACTTTAAGAAGAGAATTTTCGGGCTCGTTGTACAGGAGGAGCCATGGTTACTTTTGACGCCTTTTTTGAATAACCTGGGAAATCGACACTGTCACCACCTTCTTCTCAAATTATCAGTTGAGTACTGTCTAATAGCATGAATCAATTATGTGCTTTCGTTTCCAATAACAAGTATGTGTTTTGTAAATTTTGTGTTGAGCGCAGTGTTTTACCCTCTACCAAGTGCTACGACCAATCCGAGTATCCTGTTTTACTGACATGAATATCAGTTGCCTTCGTTAACAAAAATTAATAAACTTTGTGGACTTGTATAATACATAATTATTTATTATGCAAAAGTTTTGAAATAATCCACGAATTTTTCATAAATGGACAGTTAAAGTATTCAGTTCAAAGATTTTTCTTGTTGAAATAATGGCATTTACTATTTCATGTGTTATTTAGTTAAAAGTGTCTCTCCTATTGCCAGTGATTGAAGTGTTCAGCCACGATCTCAGTCTGCTGATAAAGTAGTTTCTGGGTCCCCATGCTTATAGCTGGGCCAGATATAGATTTCAATATACAATAACAATCAAAAATAAGCAACTGGCTACAAATGTTCAAACTGTACTAGATCCAGGTATCGCAAATTACAAGTGAGCAAAATAATATAAGGAAGTGAATGTTCTTTAATAATGCAAATAATAACGAGTACAAAAGATAAAATTACTTCATATCTTTCACAATAGTGGTAATTTTCTATAATTAAACTGACAAAAGAACCTCTTGTCCAAGTTAGTAGTGCTCCATCATTATCAATCATTTACCTGCAATTATTATAATCTCGGTACTGTATTGTACAGATATTAAGTGTTAAGTGAAGCTATTAATACTCCTTCTGCGTAGTTCAAGTCAAATCACTGGAACACCACTTGCTAAATTGTGCTACTGTCTTGCACCTTATGAGCAAAACAGAAGTTCAGTATCAAGTAAAGCAAACCCCAATAGTTAAATTACTTTATGAACCATGCTAGTACTGGGTACAAGTTTTCCTAATTAGGCTGGCGATCGTTTCTTTCTAAGTAATTATTGTTCACTTGATTACCAATCGAACCTTGGTTCCATTCCCGTTTATCTTGCTATTGCTTACTTTGAATAGAAATCTTTAGGGAAACAAAATTAGTCCAATACCTTACGGTTACAAGCCATCACGATCACAAAATAAAAGTCCATTCACAGAGATTACGTTATCAGATTATCACTAATTTAGTATTAGCCAGTAATGTTATAAGAGGACAACGCACTTGAAAATGGTAAACAACCGACATCAGGTAACAATGGTAAATGTGTCGGCGATACCACAATGCCATGGAAGGAAAATGGAATTGTCCTTCAGTTTTAATGACGTTAATAGCCAAAAACTTCAAGTGCAGATTAAATAAATAATCTGTGAACTTCTGCCACGAAATGTATTTCAAAGTTCTTTCAGACTGTTATATACCAAACGACTAGCATCGAACAGAAAAGTTTTAGTAATCTGTACGGAAAAAAAACCAAAACATTTCACAAATCACGTCTCGTCATGGGCATGTACAAACACTTTGGAGATGAAATGTATGGTACCCAATTATGATTTTTCTGGGTCTATAGACTCCAAAATAAATCTGATCACTGCAGGTTCTGCATGAGAGAAATAATTTAATTCAACTGGTCCAGTAATTAAAAGTAGTTGACAGCTTATGTTTTCGGTTACCACCGACGAAAAGACCACTGTACCTGTGACTGGAGATGAACTACAATCTCGAACATGGCAAATGAACAGGTAGTGTCCTATTCAAAGGAACCATCACAGTATTCACTTTAACTGATTTAATGAAAAGAAGGCTAATTTAAATCAGCAAGGTAAGACAAGGATTGGAACGCCACACACGAGAACACGAGTTCAGCGGGCTGCATTGTCTCGCAACGTGAGGTTCTCAACAAGATCCTAGTCGTCATCGCACTTGTACCCTCAGAGAGATAATGCGCAACACCACCATTTCCAAATGCGTTAAAACGATGTTATCAATATTGTATGATCAAGAGAATGTTTTATTGTTTCAATAAATCCCCCTTTCCCCCTCCAATATCTCCTATCTCCAGAAAAAATGTTATTTGACTACATGACCACATAGCAATAGACACCTTGGAATGCCATAGCGCGATATACCGACGGCTTTAACCCAGCTCAGACCGCAAGCTGTGTGTTTTTTCATGGTTTACGAAGATTTCCTAACGCTACCTTTGTATCGTGGTGTCAATTACACGGCGCACTGGTTGAGGTACTGGATTCCAGAGGCCGGCAGTTCCAAACTTCGTCCGAGCATTCATATTTAAGTTTAACGTGTCTTCCCTAAATCGCTGAAGGTAAATTCCAAGGGTACTCCTTTCAAGAAGATACGGCCGACTCACTTCCTGTTCCTTCTATATTCTCCTGTTCTAATGACGTCGTCGTCGATGAGAAATTAAACTTTTATCCTCCATTTATTACTACACTTCACAGTTGTAAAAACAGAAGAAAGAGGTGCTACATGTTAACAGATCGATCTCTCTAATCCTATACCTCATTGTTATATATAACTCTTGTGAATTTATTTCTAATAATTGTATGAATAAAAATGTTTGTTCTAGAACAACATCAATCAGAATACACAGAGATACTTTCTGCGCAAATATATTCGTTCCCTGGTCAAAGTGGCCCTTAACCCAGACAATGTCATGGGAGAGATACATGTGACCATATCTCATCGACATGAAGCTGACTTATTCTCTTCAAACTGTCACCTAAGCCTTATAGTTGTTATGACGCAACACAGTCTTTATTGCGTAGAAAATCTGGATACACTGTACTCATTGACAGTTCATAATTCCTGTCCGCTCCAGGCCGTCGTAAGTTCTAAAACACACCAAGAGAACAATCCACATAATCTGGGCTCAAGCCAGTCCGTCACTAACTTGTTGATGGTAATTATTATTATCCATTGATTTGTATAATTACATGCCTCTGCACAGATAGAAGCTAGGAGGCGAACAGATAAGGAAAAAAGTGATTAAGAGAGGGTGTCCAGACAAAAGAAAATATTTTTGACAAAGATGTTTACACAGTTATCCGTAAATTAAGCTTTCACACTATTCAAGTCTCTTTTTGTCGCAATAGAAAATAGAGTAGACCTTTATCACTCTCCACGTAAAATAATTCACAAAAGAGAAAGTATGTGTTCAGACTGAGTGACGTTTTGTGATAGCACATTTGCTTCGAAAATGTAGACAGTAATAACTGATTAAGATTGTAGAACAGCAACGATATGGCAGAATTCCTATGCCTCGCTCAGTCAATGAGGAGCGCTCAAGCGACGTAGAAACTTAAATGTGCCACTACCCCATGTCGGCATATAGGAGACATGACGCGAGTATATGAGTTCTAACGAATAGTATTATACCTGTGCAAGAAATACGTACATTGTACCATGATATTTTGGCCTGTGTAGTGAATGCTATAAATTGTGAACGGAAAAATTTGGATGCAACAGTGAGAAGCTACTGGACCACACACTGGAGCGTCACCATGATATGACTATCTCGTCCACGAGGTCGAAATGGGCTATACTGCTCAGTTCGCAGCATTCAATCAGCATTGAAGCGCCACGGCAGGTGTGTACCTGTATGTATCGACGATTTGACACAGTCGGCTGTGAGGGTTGCAAACCATATTCTACTTTCCACAAAACGTGATTTATCATCATGGCAGTGGTCATGTTAACGCCAACAGTGGGGTGCTGAACTGTAAAATGTCTTATAATAATGGCTGCATATGGGTTAGAATTAGATATTAGATGTACTCTTCGCTATAATTGAGACATAGTGAGGACATCCTCTGGGATGTAGAATGTGTCAGAAAATAAAAATACACAATAAATAATTACAAAATAAGAAGAGATATGTTAATGGCCTTCCACAGACCCCAAATAAAATAACCCTTGTGGATATGGAATCGGGAAAAATTTTTTTTAAGTATATTTGTATTTAAGAGGATATAAAACTTGTCACCAAATATTAAAAGTTCAATTCACTGTGTTGCATATGATAATTATAAGTATTGGGGCTTGGAAAACTTCAGTTTGGCTTGAAGAGATACCACAGAAAACAAGCCCATATGGCATCATGAAATGAAAGCAAGCAGAGTATGCTAGAAAAATTTAGACACTTCAGCAGTTAAATGCTATGCTTCTCCCAGTTAAATTTATTATCAAGCTGTAATCCCAAGAATTTAACACTGTCCAATTCTTCCAATTTCAGAGACTACAATTTCCAATCGGACTAACATACAGTTTTACAATTAAAAAAGTGCAAGGAAAAACTTTAAAATATTGCGTTATCATCCTCTAAGACTCCTGCTTCTCTAATGATCAAGTATATGTAGCTTGCCCTTGAGCAGGAAATCCGAAAAATTTGTTCATATACATCCCAGATACGAAAACAGAAGTGTTGTTTTTAAACAATTATTGTAAATAGTTATAATATGTTCTCAATAATTTTTTTTTACCTCTTATGCTTTAAAGGTTATCCTTATATTCCAGCAAGCACAGAATCTCATATCATCTCCCTGAGCAAGACTGGGTACCCCTGCTATATATATTATAAATTATTATTATTATACTAACATGGTCTTATCTCTTTCCAGTTTTATTTACTGATTATCTGTCCGTAACTTCCACTGACAAAAAAAAATGGCTCTGAGCACTATGGTACTCAACTGCTGAGGTCATTAGTCCCCTAGAACTTAGAACTACTTAAACCTAACTAACCTAAGGACATCACAAACATCCATGCCCGAGGCAGGATTCGAACTTGCGACCGTAGCGGTCTTGCGGTTCCAGACTGCAGCGCCTTTAACTGTACGGCCACTTCGGCCGGATCTTCCACTGACAATTGACGATGATAATAGCATGATAATGTCCCACCAACAATGTTTGAATATCTAATCATGCCATAATATCATTCTTATGCGCTTAAACATCTATTATATATGCCAAAATACTGCCTGCATTTACTGTATGTGATAATTTATCTTAGTGACACTTCTTCAGTGTCCATAGGGAACAAATAATTAAAGTATGACATGCTGTTATTAATTGTTCATAAACAAGTATCCTTGGATACTGCTTTTGAGCACACCATGTCGAAACTACATCTCAAACTATCACAACTTAACTTTTAATTTTCACAAGTGTGTCTTTCTGTCTGCTTGTTGATTAGTTTTCCAGAGACATTGTGTGGTCGAAGTATTGTTTTTTCGAATGTATATCCTGTGATGAATTTTGGTAAACTGTAATCTCTGGTTGTCTCATATTATTAGATTTTTGTACCAACCCATTGTCCTGATGGATAATTTTAATGAAGTTTTTATACATAATTTGCTCATTTAGTATTTTCTACAGGTATTTGTGTGTATGTACATAGACACAGTCTCTTCAAGGTTCTTTATTAACAATTCTCTTGGTGTTACGTTTATAATTTGGATAGCTTGTTCTTTATTATCTGCTGTGTGCTGTAGGGATTTTAGGTTGTGAAGAAAAGTAGATGGAATGGCGTCGCTGTCTTAAAGGTATTCTTGGTCCTAATGTTGAGGTTTCTACCCATCTGAGCTACGTAAAATTTATCACAGCCTTTACATCGAATTTTGTGTATTCATGGGTTTCAGTGTGTAACACCATAGCACTAATGTTCTCGTGATTTATTTTGCCGTTTTGTTTTATTTAATGTTACATCGTTGAGTTTCTGTAAATGTTGTTGGAATGAATCGATACCATGAGACTGGTTATTCTTTTCTGTGTAATAAACTTCGATGTCATGGTTTGATTCTATGCAATGCAGTGTATCTGTCATTTAAATTCTTTGTCTCATTTGGGGGGAACAAAACTTAATGTATATAATTGTAATTTTGTTTAAATAATTTTTTGTAGAAATACCACTATGTGCAAATATTCTGTTTTAATTAATGTGTTTGGCTATTGTTATGTAATTGCTGATCCTTCCTTAGGTTTCTGAGTCATTTTGTATGTAAAAGGTGTTGTGGTTCCCCTCGGGAACAGAAGCATGCAGCGCGCAAATTGTGTTTGGCCTACGTAGAAAAGGTGGACCAAGAGTCAGTCGGGGACGAGCTACCAAACTGTCAACTGCTCATATAAAAGTTGTGTATTGTGCAGGTGCTGAGAGAGGGTTTTCGTGCCACTTTCCAAGATATCAGATGGACGGATAAAGAGCTGGAACTATTCTGGAATTGGTATCTATTATCGCCACCAAGAAATGACAGGGTCCAGCATTTCCGCCTGCTAATCCACCCACCGACATGCACTAGCCACCACGTTGTGCAATCACTGAAAAAGGAACCAAGGAATCGTAAATATGTAATGTGAAGGAACAGCCCATTGGATATTTTAGTGTGTGCAAATATAACGTAACTTATACTCGAACTCTTACACATATCTTGATTTTTTTATCTTTAGTCACCCAACCACTTAGGGTCCTTCCCATGTCAAAAATTCTTACCAAGTGTTCATATTGTGAAAACAGGAAAGCCCAGTGTTTTACTAATTAATGCCACTTGAACATAGTAAAAAGAAAGTTAAAGTTTATGTAGCAGAACTGAGTAATATAGTAAGTGATGCTTGTTGAAAATAATTTGTTCTATTAAAACTGCTTATTAATATTTTGTTGATAACTTCTAAAGTGAATATTCTCAAAACTGTGGCTTATAGAGTTTTGCAGATTAAATGATCACAGTGGTGCCTGTTGAAAATCAGCCAAAGGCGAGCTATTGTCTTATAACCACGTCAAGTTGTATTCTGCTGCAGTAAAAGTTGAGAACTATTACTGTTGAAAGTTACATGTTCATGCTTGATAAGGGCTTGTTTCTCTAGTGTATTGAAAGGGTGTTTAATTTTCTCTGCTACAGTGCTCAATATTAAGGGCCCCCCTCCATTGAAAGTAGTTCAAATACACAAAGTTACTTAATTATAGCAAGTTTCAATTACTCTTACTATTCAAGTGAAATTCTGTACAATATTGGGTTCCTCTTGTGTATTAAAAGTGCATATTAATGGTGTAATAGGATCAACAGCTTGTCTATTGTACTCTTGCTAGATAACGATTAATAGAAAGACCACTATCGATGAAAACAATAGTTTCTTTATTTAAAAAGCAGTGAAAAATAATCTGTTAGGGGATTTTATTCAATTTTCATTCTAAGCAGAAAGGTGTTCAGTAGTGAGCGACTTAATCTATGCAAAGTAACTAAATTTGCTGTGAACCATATCCATATTTCATGTCAGACAGGAATTTGTTTGAATAGTAATATTAAACCTATGTCCAATTTACGATTCTACAGTGAATATTTATAGTAACATTATTGATGTCATTCACTTTGACTAAGTCCTCAAGGTAATAGTGTGTTTTGTTATCTGTTATATTTATGAAAATAGTTTGTTCTGATCTGTTAGCTCCAACCTTAACGTGCACATACTGTATTCAGGTGCTAGAGTTAATTGAAATCGCGAGTGGCAATGTATAGGTTGTGTTTGTCCGTTAAAGTTACTCATACCCATTTTCTTGAACAAGAATGTCAATCATTCTGATGCCTAATTAGGCTGGTGGCCGTTTTCTTTATTCTTTGAACTGTGTAGATAGGTAAAATATTGTTTATTATTATTAATTCTGACTTTCACTTCCGATAAACCACCTCCGTTAGGTACAACACGGTCAACATAACAAAATTCCTATCAGAGGGTAACACTGCTCGGTTGCTTTATACCATAACTGCTTTAACAACGACCTGCCTCCAACTTTAAGGTTATGGTATAGCAATAACATGTGGTAGTGTTGTAAGTGTATTGGTGACTGTTTTACCTCATTGAATTTGTAATATATTTTTGTGTCTTTTCTGGTGTTTAAATCTCACATTTGTGTTTTCAGTAGTCTGTTAATTCTGTTAAATACCTCTCCTAGATATTTAGTTGATACATATATAAAATTTGGTTTTACTGATATTTTTCTTGTGAGTGCTGTTCCTTTTTGTAATATAGATTGTGCTGATTTGGTTTATTTACTGTGTGGTTGAGTGAGTGTTTACTGTACTCGTTTTGTTGAGCTACATATTGTAGGATCCTTACCACTTTTGTAAGTCATTCTTCTAGTGGTAGGTTTATGATTCTATTAACCATGGCATGAATGAACACATATTAGAGTGTTTTTTGGTGGCAAAAATTAGCATTTATAGTATCGTTTTTTGTAGTGGGATTACAGTGAGTTTTGAATTTGTACGAATTGTAGATGCAGAGATTACAGCCAGAGATTACAGTTTACGAAAATTCACCACAGGGTATATGTGACACATCAACCTTGCCATTGTTGGGGAGGCTTGAGTGCCTCGGTGATTCACATAGCCATACTGTAGGTGCAACCGCAATTGAGGAGTATCTGAGAGGCTAGACAAACGTGTTATTCCTGAAGAGGGGCAGCAGCCTTTTCAGTAGTTGCAGGGACAGCACTCTGCATGACTGACTGATCTGGCCTTGTAACACAGCGAAAACGGCCTTTCTGTGCTGATGCTGCGAACAGCTGAAAGCAAGGGGAAATACAGCTGCAATTTTACCAGAGGGAATGCAGCTTTACTGTATGGTTAAACGACGATGGCGTCCTCTTGGGTAAAATATTCCGGAGGTAAAATAGTCCTCCATTCGGATCTCCGGGCGGGGACTACTCAGGAAGACGTCGTTATCAGGAAAAAGAAAACTGGCGTTCTATGGATCGGAGCGTGGAATGTCAGATCCCTTAATCGGGCAGGTAGGTTAGAAAATTTAAAAAGGGAAATGGATAGGTTGAAGTTAGATATAGTGGGAATTAGTGAAGTTCGGTGGCGGGAGGAACAAGACTTCTAGGCAGGTGTAAACATGGTCATAAATACAAAATCAAGTAAGGGTAATGCCGTAGCAGGTTTAATAATGAATAAAAATTTGTAGCACATATAAGCTACTATGAACAGCATAGTAAATGCAGTAATTGTAGCCAACATACACATGGAGCCCACACCTACCGCAGTAGTACGAGTTCATATGCCACTAGCTCCACAGATGATGAAGAGACTGAAAAAATATATGATGTGATGAAAGAAATTGTTCATATAGTTAAAGGAGACGAAAATTTGATAGTCATGGGGACTGGAGTTCGATAGTAGGAAAAGGAAGAGAAGGAAAAGTAGTAGGTGAATATGGAATGGGGATAAGGAGTGAAAGAGGAAGCCGCCTGGTAGAATTTTGCACAGAACATAACTTAATCCCACCTGACACTTGGTTCAAGAATCGTGAAAGAAGGTTGTATACGTGGAAGAGGACTGGAGACACTGGAAGATTTCAAATACGTTATATAATGGTAAGACAGACATTTAGTGACCGGGGTTTAAAATGTGAGTTTTTTCGAAGGGCATCTGGGGACTCTGACCACAATTTAACGGTTATGAATTGTAGATTAAAACTGAAGTAACTGCAAAGATTTTGGAATTTAAGGAGGTGGGACGAGGACAAACTGTAAGAACCAGAGGTTGTAGAGTGTTTCAAAGAGAGAATTAGGAAACGACTGACAAGAATGGGGGAAAAAATACAGTAGAAGAAGAGTGGGTAGCTTTGAGAGATGAAATAATGAAGGCAGCAGAGGATAAAGCAGGTAAAAAGACAAATAGTAGTAGAAATACTTGGGTAACAGAACAGATACTGAATTCAAATGATGAAAGGAAAATATATGTAAATGTAATAAATGTAGCAGGTGAAAACGAATACCATCGTCTCAAAAATGTGACCGACAGGAAGCGCAAAACCGCTAAGCACAGATGGCTGGAGGACAAATGTAAGCATGTAGAGGAATATATCACTAGGGGTAAGGTTGATGCTGCCCACAGGGAAATTAAAGGGACCTTTGGAAAACCTCCTGTATGAATTTAAAGAGCTCAGATGGAAAACCAGTTCTAAGTAAAGAAGGGAAAGCAGAACGGTGGAAGGGTTATACAGAGGATGTGTACAAGGGAGATGTTTTTAAGGAGAGTATTATGGAAATGGAAGAGGACACAGATGAAGATGAAGATGAAATGAGAGATGTGATAATCCATCAAGAATTTGACAGAGCTCTGAAAGACCGAGTCGAATCAAGGCCCCATGAGTAGAAAACATTCAAATAGAACCACTGATAGCCTTGGGTGAGCCAGCCAAAACTTTATTATCTGGAGAGCAAGATATATGAGACAGGTGAAATACTGAAACTTCCTGGCAGATTAAAGCTGTGTGCCGGACCGAGACCCGAACTCGGGACCTTTGCCTGTTTCATATCAGCGCACACTTCGCTGCAGAATGAAAATCTCATTCTGGAAACATCCCTTAGACTGTGGCTAAGCCATGTCTCCGCAATATCCTTTCTTTCAGGAGTGCTAGTTCTGTAAGGTTCGCAGGAGAGCTTCTGTTAAGTTTAGAAAGTAGGAGACGAGGTACTGGCAGAAGTACAGCTGTGAGGACGGGGCGTGAGTCGTGCTTGAGTAGCTCAGTTGGTTAGAGCACTTGCCCGCGAAAGGCAAAGGTCCCGAATTCGAGTCTCGGTCCGGCACACAGTTTTAATTTGCCAGGAAGTTTCACATCAGCGCACACTCCGCTGCACAGTGAAAATCTCATTCATGCGAAATACTCTCCGACTTCAAGAGGAATAGAATAATTCCAGTCCGAAAGAAAGCAGGCGTTGGTATGTGTGAAAATTAACGATCAATCAGTTTAATAAGTCACAGTTGAAAAATACTAACACAAATTCCTTCCAAACAAATGGAAGAACTATTAGAAAAAGACGTCGGGGAAGATCAGTTTGGAACATGCGAAGCTGTACTGACCCCACGACTTATCTTCGAAGATAGATTAAAGAAAGGCAAACCTACGTTTCTAGTATTTGTAGACACAGAGAAAGATTTGACAATGTTGACTGGAATACACTCTTCCAAATTCTGAAGCTTACAGGGGTCAAAGTCAGGGACCGAATGGCTGTTTACAATTTCTACAGAAACCAGACTGGAGTTATGAATCGATGGGTATGAAATGGAAGAAGTGGTTGGAAAGGGAATGACACAGGGCTGTAGCCTATCCATGGTGTTATTCAATCTGTATACTGAGCAAGCAATAAAGGAAACAAAAGTAAAATCCATGAGAAGAACTAAAAACTTTGACTTTTGCCAATGACATTGTAATTCTGTCAGAGACAGCAAAGGACTTGGAAGATCCGCTGAACGGAGTAGACAGTGTCTTGAAAGGAGGATATAAGACGAACATCGACAAAAGTGAAACGACGATAATGGAATGGAGATGAATTACATGAGGTGATGCTAAGGGAATTAGGTTAGGAAACGAGACACTAAAAGTAGTAAATTAGTTTTGCCATTTGGGGAGCAAAATAACTTATGATGGTCGAAGTACAGACGATGTAAAATAAAGACTGGCAGTGGCAAGGTAAGCGTTTCTGTAGAAGAGTAATTTGGTAACATCGAGTAGAGATTTAAGTTTCAGGAAGTCTGTTTTTGAAAGTATTTGTATGGAGTGTAACATGGACGATAAATAGTTTAGACAAGAAGAGAATAGAAGCTTTGGAAATGTGGCACTATAGAAGAATGCTGAATATCAAGTAATTAATAAGGAGGTACTGAATAGAACTAGGGAGAAGAGGAATTAGTGGCACAACTTGACAAGAAAAAGGGATTGGTTGGTAGGACGCATTCTGAGGCATCAAGGGATCACCAATTAAATACGAGGGAAACGTGGAGGGTAAAAATTATAGAGGGAGACCAAGACACGAATACACTAAGCAGATTCAGAAGGATGTAGGTTGCAGTAGTTACTCAGAGATGATGAACCTTGCACAGGGTTGAGTAGCATGGTGAGCAGCATCAAAGCAATCTCTGGACTGAAACCACAACAACATGCATTATTAGTGTTTTTATGGTAATTCTGGGGAAATTTAATGCTTATTGATTTCAGGTTCTGTTATAAACTTCATTTTATAGTGAAGTGCATTCGATGCCTTCTCTATGTTTTGGATATCTGCATTGTCTCCTATTAGCATTAATGTATCATCAGTCTATGTATAATAATACACATTTTTAATTAATGTGTTTTGTTTGCTAAAAATATTTCTTCTTGCACAGTTAAGAATATTTCTGCTATTGCCTCAGCTATGCTGCACCACATTGGCTCTTTATCTGTTTGTGTATAGATTTTATTGTTAAATTGAAAGTGGATTTGTTGTAGTATTAACTTTAGTAGGTTCATAATTTCGTTAGTTCTTGTTATCTGGATTTCTCTATGTTGTAGCAGGTTACTTTCAAGTATGGTGATTGTTTCATGCATCAGAATGTTAGTGAAAAGTTTTTAACATTATATGACACAAATTTTTCATTTGTTGGTATTTTTATATCTTTTATTTTTGTTCTATTTATCTTGAATTTCTCGCTTTTTTTATTTTAGGTGTGGAATTTTGTTAGACAGTTAATTGTGATTAATAAGGTATGTAGGTTTAGCTATACTATCTACCACTGCAGATATCAGACATAATGGTTTATATATTTTTGGTTGTCCACATAATCAAGGTGCTCTGGCGTTCATCACTACACATGATCGTTTTTCATAGTTTGTTAGGACGTCATCACATTGTTTGACAATTTCTTTTTTTGTGTTGCACACCTCTTTGTAGGATTCCTGCTTATTTGTGTGATGTTTGCCTTGAGGAAGTTGCCTACTTCTTGGACATTGACGTTTTGTTGTAATATAACTAATCTATTACTTTTGGCTGTATTTATTGCTATTGCACTATTAGTTGTTAGTGCATGGTTGACCTGGCATAACATTACATGGTCTGAACTGGTTTTTTGCACTGTAAGTCTTTGTAGGTAATTATTTTTCTATTGTATTAATCGCTTTAATGGTTATTCCTTTTGTTAGTATCTGGCTATGACTTCTGCTACTTTTGTTGTTGCTGTTGGATGTTTCCTGTAATTAGCGTGGAATTTAGGTTTAAGATTATATTTCCATCCTTTATCTAGTAAATTTTATTCTAGGTTCATGAACACAGTGTCAGTTTGAATTGAGATGTTTGCTTTTTCCCTAAGGCAATGAATTTTCTCTTTGTGTGATGATCAGATCTGATGGCTAATATAAGCTACATATTTGTCTACAAATTTGCACTTGTTATATCAGTGGATTTGAACTAATACCAAGTGAGATACATATATTCAATGAAGTATATTTTATGACTGAGTTTGTTCCTGATTTCTTGCAGCATCCATAATCTTGATCCATATTGCTTGATGGGCGACACCAGAGCTTGATTTGTAAAAAGGAAGGTTTCAGCTCTGTGACTCCAGGTGGGGTAGGGGTGTTTTTTAAATTTAGGCTCACTAAAACTTTATTTTAACGCTTTTCTGTGATTTTATAAGTGCAAATACTGTATTTCTACAGTTAAAAATGTAAAGTTGTATCATACCACATTTACAAAACTGCTGTTTTTTTCCGTCGGAGATATGTACTATGACAAATCATGCACTGTCTGGCACTAGTTTTGGTGTAGTAACGATCTTGCTGTTGACATATGTTCAAGTGATTTTCTTCCATATACATAACATGTTGAATTTGGTGCTTTTTATTAATTTCACCACTCTTAATTAGGTGTCGTACTAGAATAACATGAATGAAATGTTTAATTCCATTGTAACAGAACAAAGAGGAATAAATGGAAATAAAAACAGCACATACACAAATTCGGCAGAGAAATTAGATTACTATGACAAGTGACAGCAATGTCATATGGGCACGGAAATTATTAGTAAAGCAAGTAAAAGGACGGCCAAAATTTGGAAATAATACTTAAAGTTAAAAAATATATACAATTATGAATAGAAGATACTTGCACATAGATTTAACAGACAGAAAAAGTGTAACAATAACAAAGATCAATACATACAGGACAGCAATGATAAACAAAACTGCCTCTAACCATAAAGTGTTGCTGGATTGTGTGTCAAATAAGCTGTTTTCAAGAGCAGATAAGGTATCTACATAAAGTAGTCTCACATAAAGTGAAAACCAGACATTATTATTCCAGTAAACCCAAAGAAATGTAATTAACAAGCAAACAAAGTGTCAGAACCAATGTAGCATTCCTGTCAAAACCATGAGACATGGGTATATAAAAGTGTAATAATGAAATCTATTCAACAATTACCTATAAAATTAGAGATAATATACCAAAATTATGTACCATTACCTACAGGTAAATCTGATGTCAGTTCATTTGGAAGCGGCCTATACGTAAAACTGAAAGTGAACAGACTTCAGAGCCTACTTGGAATTACTATTGTATTGTATGTTAACTGGGGACCCAGAAACGACAGAGAGGCTCCGTCCCCACGACAGCCGCAGTGGTCCGCAACCCCACGACGACCACCGCAGTCCGCTTCACCCCTCCGCCGCCCCGCACCGAACCCAGGGTTATTGTGCGGTTCGGCACCCGGTGGACCCCCAGGAAACGACTCACACCAGACGAGTGTAACCCCTATGTTTGCGTGGTAGAGTAACGGTGCTGTACACGTACGTGTAGAACTTGATTGCGGAGCATAGTGTAACTGAGGTGGAATAAGGGGAACCAGCCCACATTCGCTGAGGCAGATGGAAAACCGCCTAAAAACCATCCACAGACTGGCCGGCTCACTGGACCTCGACACAAGTCCGCTAGGCGAATTTGTGCTGGGGACTAGGCCCTGCTTCCCATTCCGGAAATTCGTGCGTTAGACAACTCGGCTAACTGGGCGGGCAATTACAATGGTACTAAATCCTTAAGAGGAAATACATATTGCAACCTCCCAGTGTGTTCTGTCCTAAAACTTGACAAATGTAATGCTTTAAAAATCTCGTTTCTTGTCTTTCATCTTCGTTTTAAATCTTCGTCTCTTGCAATTCCTCTTCTTCATCGAAAATTTCGAATCAGATCTCTTCTTGAAATTTTAGCTCTGTACTGCCACAATGTCGATGTAATAGTATTACATTGTGTGTTCCTTTCATTTCTACTCGCTTATACTACATCCCCAGCTCATCACTGTACTACTCTTGGTGCAGTCTACCAACTTCCACCACCATTATCTCTGCTTCTGTATCCGCAAAATTAATGTTTTTTCTACTACTTAATGCACGTTTGTGCTCCTCCATCTTAATGTAGTCGAGTCCAGCACAAACTAGATTTTTCCACATATTCACTCCTGACAACAAACTCTTACCACAAATGATACCTTTCTGATCTTCGCAGAGTGTATATAGTTTCCACTTAAATTGGATACAGTTAAATTTACATAAAATACAACGAATTCAGATGACACACAAAGTTTATTTCATATGACACCAATAAATATAAGGGTGTAAGGATGGGTACAAAAATTGCTGTCTTCATTATACATGTAACCAGCGAGCTAACATCCCGAAGATTTTCGGCACATGCAGTTGTTCGTCGAATTGTCTTGGCTCAAACTCGTCTAGTAGTTGAACCGCTCGTGTCTCATTACACAACCTAAATTAGACAGTTATGACCCTTTGGAAAAATTGTCTGACTGACGGCAAGTTTGCGAAATTGTCTGAAACGTACAACATTAATATAACGTATTACAACAGTAATAATATCGGGAGCTAAATTGACGACCCATAAATGATGTAGGCCATTCGGTTAGAATAGAGGAAGTGGTTGTATTTAGAATTATCGTTACATTCGAGCGTATATCCATTTGACGCAGTTCGATCATTCATAATCTCATCGCGAATTGCAAGTCCAATACTCCATCTCGTTAACTACTCTAAAAGTTAATAGTTCACACCAGGCGTGTGACTGCCCACTGCTCAGAGACTAACTCCCGCGATACCACACAACGCCAAACTTTCTAAGTCTTCACTTCCTAACTACCTAAAGAGCGACCGTCCGCTTTCGCGTCTCCACCAGGACTGCCCCTCTTCCCGTCTCCCGCCGCGTTTCCCACACGCCGAAAATCCTCGCTTAACTGACTGGTGCAGTTCCCTTCCCTGAAGCCGTCCATCTGATTGGCTTCAGCTTATTCTACGTTGTTTTAAATTTTAACATATTTAAACAATCAGAGCTAGACCCATTTTCACGTTCTAAGTAAGGTATCAGTAATATCAATTACATAACATTACATTCTTTTACATAAAAACAATAAAACTTCCTTCCCGATTTGAATGTCACGGCCAGTACCCTTGCACCATTGTCATTTCTGACAAAACAACAAATAAAGATCAAAAGTAAATAATATGCTTTAAACTTTACAACGAATATTCTATTACCTAATGATTTAATCATGCTGTCATCGTTCAATGTGTTGTGTGTGGAGGAAATTATGATCTGATGCTTAACTGAAAATATTGATAATTTAAACTTACTGTAAATTTTAAACATATAAAGCTACAGAGTTGATATTTACAACACTTTTCATTTTAATTATGCGATTCTACATGAAATGTTGCGTGTTAAGATCGAACAAAGTGTTCAGATTTTAGCATTCAGCTCTTTGTTACAAAACTTGTTAATTTCACTTTAACAGTAAATCTTAAACTATTACAGATATGATCAACATTCAAATTTTATTGGGATCAGCATGAAAATTTATTAAGGATGGTAGATTAAAATCTCTGTAGCTCGATTCCCTGAATTATTAAAGAGCTACAATGTTTCCACAAATGTTTCCCTTTATGGCCGATCTTAGGTCCACTATATTCGACACTGCAATGTCCCCTGGCCACAAACGGCTTCTACAGGGCTTCCCTATGATGTAGGTTCTCATCTATCTCACTCGCACACCACAGCGCTCACCTCGTCGTGAATCTGCGCTCTTTGTGGCATGCGGTCCTGGACGACAGGGTTCGTTTCACAGTAACTGAAGGCTGACTCTTTCGGCCATGTAATTAAATGAGAGCAAAATGCTCGTTAAGTCACGAACGAAACACTAAAATGTCATTATGTTTCCGGGTTAACACATGCAGCCAAATGATGGGAGCTTGGCTGCTGAAAAGCGTCTCTGAGAATTACATTCCCAACGATAGTTAGTGGCTTAATGCTAAATGAATTGTAAACATCGCCTGTTACGATATGTTGGAGTGTGGAGAGCTGTTTTTGACTAACGACGTAAGGTTGATGAACTACTGTACACTTAGAAAACACCTTTAAGAGAGAAATTTTAATTTATTACTTGTAAAATCATTATAACGTGGTAGGTATGATCATCAATCGGTGCACTCGCGGGTATTCCAAAAAAAATTTTACTTCCACTGTCTGCCATTAAGTGAAAATATCGTGCTGTAAGCAGTCAGGATGTGAGATGTTTCCTTTTCGCCATCGTAATGCTATTTGTCGCCCGGTGACGTGAGTTGAATTTTTTTGTGAAGAGACTGATGTAAGGGAATAAGAAGGTCGCAGTTTTCGGCATGAAATGCAAGAACTATTGAGAGGATAGGATCTGCAGTGCTTTTGAAGTTGTTTTTCAGAATGGCTGTAACACTACCGCTTCTTTGCAAGTGTGTCGCCGACAATAATAGCTGTGAGGTGTCCCCATGTCTATAAATGGGATAAAGAATATGGCTAGAAATTTTTAGGAACAGGTGAATCAGCTGGCGCAGCAGAGAGAAGACAGTTTTAAGACAGAATATATGATTTATAAGTTCAAAACCATGTATAGAATTTCTGTGCCAGTCAGCGGCGATTTACTGATTGTTACAGACTGGATGTTTATCACATCCGTCATCCGTGCTGTACGAATCCTTTTATTTTCTCCTTGTAACGTTGTAGAAAGCCGAACCTGTAAACCATCAGATATTTACAGTGAGGTCACAAGAGTCATGAGATACCTCCAGATACCGTGGCGGACATCCTTTTAACTGGCGTAGTACAGCAGCTTCTCCTGACATGTGAACTGCCCCGAAAGCCACTACGTGAGCATCAGTGCTGGGGGGCAGTGGTCACAATATTCTCGTTTATGGCTGTCTGTATTTTACTGTCAATACAAACTGACCATTTACAGATACACTGACATACCATATAAGTTATTCAGTTTCTACAAACGTAAGTATGAAGCCGTTTAGGAATACACAGATGATCCCTAACCTCTAGAGTAAAAATTATGCCTGTGGTAGAAAATTCCAAGTAGAGTACTTTGAACAAATGGCCCACTACGTGGAAAAACTTCAGCTCAAAACAGATGTTCAAACTGACCCTCTCTTTGCATGCATTATCACGTAACTTTTTTCTGAGTTCAGAATCGTTCGGTGGAATTTGTTGCACACGTTATATATGACAAGTGTGTAATTTCCGCTCCACCAGTACTCTTCAAACCGTGAATTTCACAGAAATATTGATGGAGACTAGAATATTTTCTCTCAGCATGAAACACGATCTTGCCAATATCTACTGTGCAAATAATTGTTCACTGTTCAGAAAACTGGACTGCTCTCTGCGGCTTCAGTGACTAATGTTCTCGTACTTCCTATCCATGGCGATAAATTTCATCCAGTTAAAATGAGACTTTCTGCGAAATTTTCTGTGGCACCGGGCAGAATGTTCTGTTTCATCACACCTACAAGTTTAATGAGCAGTTTAATACTGCAAGTGCTATTATAGACTGTGCTAATGTAGAAGCGAGTTAGTGGACACTATAGGTTAAACAAAAAAAACAAAAAAAAAACTTCTGTCAAGAAGGTAAAAGTAATTGTTTGAATAACATTTTACTACATGTCGTTATCTTCTAGTGTCGGCACACTTGCGCAAGAACACTAACTTATTTATTTATGAACAATCCTTTATTAGTAATTATTCTGAGTGATCTGAGTATGACCCAATATTTATAACACTCCTTTTCTTTAGATTTGTTTTAGTAGTTTAGTCTGGGAAGACATCAAATTGTGCCAAATCATATCTGTATTACATAAAAACGATGTGTTTTTGGTGGGGATAGCCTTCAGCCAAAGGAAAGCAGTACAGTAGTGGACCATTACGAGAGTCAGGTGGAGACTGGGACTTCTCGAATGAAGAGCTCAGCGCAGCGGTTCTGGACACTCGGATGTTCGATCTGGAAGAAGGTGGACCTGTCTGTCTACATCTGCATCCATACTCCGCAAGCCACCTGATGTTGTGTGGCGGAGGGTACCTTGAGTACCTCTATCGGTTCTCCTATTCCAGTCTCGTATTGTTCGTGGAAAGAAAGATAGTCGTATGCCGCTGTGTGGGCTCTAAGCTCTGATTTTATTCTCATGGTCTCCGCGCGAGATATGTATAGGAGGGAGCAATATACTGATCGACTCCTCGGTGAAGGTATGTTCTTGAAACGTCAACAAAAGCCCGTACCGAGCTACTGAGCTTCTCTCCTGCAGAGTCTTCCACTGGAGTTTGTCTAACATCTCCGTAACGCTTTCGCAATTACTAAATGATCCTGTAACGAAGGGCGCTGCGCTCGCGCTCGCTCTCTCTCTCTCTCTCTCGCTCTCTCTCTGTCTCTGTCTCCCCTATCAATCCTATCTGGTACGTATCCAACAGTGTTGAGCAATATTCAAGCAGTGGGCGAACAAGTGTACTGTAACCTACTTCCTTTGTTTTCGGATTGCATTTACTTAGGATTCTTCCAATGAATCTCAGTCTGGCATCTGCTGTACCGACGATCAACTTTAAATGATCATTCCATTTTAAATCCCTCCTAATGCCTACTGCCAGATAATTTATGGAATTAACTGCTTTCAGTTGCTGACCTGCTATATTGTAGCTAAATGATAAAGGATCTTTCTTTCTATGTATTCGCAGAACGTTACACATGCCTACATTGAAATTCAATTGCCATTCCCTGCACCCTGCGTCAATTTGTTGCAGATCCTCCTGCGTTTCAGTGCAATTTTCGACTGTTACAACCTCTCGATGTACCACAGCATCATCCGAAAACAGCCTCAGTGAACCGATATTATCCACAAGGATTTATATATAGTGACTAGCAACGGTCCTACGACACTCCCCTGCGGCACACCTGAAATCACTCTTACTTCCGAAGACTTCTCTCCATTGAGAATGACATGCTGCGTTCTGTTATCTAGGAACTCCTCAATCCAATCACACAATTGGTCTGATAGTCCATATGCTCTTACTTTGTTCATTAAACGACTGTGGGGAACTGTATCGAACGCCTTGTGGAATTCAAGAAACACGGCATCTACCTGGGAACCGGTGTCTATGGCCCTCTGAGTCTCGTGGACGAATAGCGCGAGCTGGATTTCACACGATCGTCTTTTTCGAAACCCATGCTGATTCCTACAGAGTAGATTTCTAGTTTCCAGAAAAGTCATTATATCCTAACATAATGTGTTCCAAAATTCTACAACTGATCGACGTTAGAGATATAGGTCTATAGTTCTGCACACCTCTTCGACGTCCCTTCTTGCAAACGGGGATGACCTGTGCCCTTTTTAAATCCTTAGGAACGCTACGCTCTTCCAGAGACCTACGGTACACCGCTGCAAGAAAGGGGCTTTGGGGGGGGGGGGGGGGGGCGTCAAGTTCCTTCGCGTACTCTGTGAAAAATCGAACTGATATCCCATCGGGTCCAGTGGCCTTTCCTCTTTTGAGCGATTTTAATTGTTTCTCTATTCCTCTTTCGTCTATTTCGATATCTACCATTTTGTCATCTGTGCTACAATATAGAGAAGGGACAACAGTCTTCCTCTGTGAAATAGCTTTGGAAGAAGACATTTAGTATTATATTTGTCTCTAAGTTTAATAAGCTGCAAGAGAAGCTATGATTTTTTGCGCGTGTTGCACTTTAAGAGTCACACAAATGTGCCAGTAAAATTTTTAATAATGATAAATGATCTTCAGGGTTCGAAATTCTTCTAAATGGCTCGTCTTCAAAGAGCTGGTTTTTAAATGAGAGTCAAACGCTCTGTGATTTAAGAAATTCATGGTACATTCTCCCACATAGTTCAACTTAAGTAAAAGGATATTTATTTTGAAAGTAACGCTTTTCAAACCACCATTCGCAATATTTTCCAGCGACCTGTTAGAAATAGGTTCGTTTCAGCAGTTACCAGAGAGTGCAGATAACAGGCGACACCGCGCTTGCGCAGCTACCATGACGCAGGAAGCCCGTATGTACGTACGTGTGAAACATTGAAAGATTATACATGTGATAAAAGAAAGACATCAGAGGATACTCCAAGAGCAAGCACATTTAAAGTGCATACTTGTAGTGCACATTCGTATGTCCAGATTCCCAATCAAGTAGATCTCGACCTGAGCTTTTCAGTGTGGTTTTCGGGAAGCAAATTTTCTTGGAGCACCAATACTGTATTGTATCATGTTTGGTTCTTTATTATGTCACAAAGCCATACGTGCTAGAAGATGGAAACGTGCATTTGAAGCGCAGCAAACAGTTGAAACTAGACAGTACTGTGGTTTTAAACATTTCGTTTCAAATACATTGACTGCCTCTGCGGAAAAGATTATTAAAAGTCAAAATTCTTTAGCAAAGAGACAAAAATAACTTCATTGTTCTGCAAGGCGATTAATGCTTGACACTCAGAAAGGTGGAAATAAAATAAAATCTGAAACTAATGACATTTTAGCCTTCCGTAATTATGTGAATGTATTTTATTTCACTTGATAGCTCCCGGCCACAGATGCCTTTTTGTTTTCATTTGACGTGAGAGTAAACAAAGGGGAAACAGCAAAATCGCTAAATGTAAACACGGGTCACGTGAGGGCTATCCACTTTAACTCAGACTGCTCTGCGCATCAGCCTCGGGTCTACGATATTTGCGAACCGGGTCAACACTAAAAAAAAATATCGAATTTTCAAAAATATCGAATTTTCAAAAATATCGAATTTTCAAAAATATGTTCATCTTGTAGCGCACATCTTTCTGAGAAGTCTGAAACGTAAAATATGTGTGTTCGAGGAAATGTAAGGCATGTCATTTGGTCTTAAGTGTGCCAAAGTGCAGTGCCACGCCTCACCATAAAGCATTCTTCTATCGCACATCATTGTTTTTCGCTCTGTTGAATTGAACCGTGTATATTTTGTACTGGATGCCATCAAACTATATCCAGGACCGTGGAAGTTGAAATGTCCTGTGGTGCCTTTCCTGCTCCCAGTCGGCCGGTTTGACAGCCTGACCCTCTTAAAAAATACGAGTATATCTCGCAATTAATAGCGGGTAGGATTATTTGTAATCGGTAGAACAAGAACTCTTCAGAAAATTTGTACTCTTTATTGCCTGTTAGCTAAAAACTTGCTGTTTTGTGTGACATAAAATTAAAAATAGGATTCATAAAACCAATAGAGAATAGACAAGCAAGAGAGTACACATTTCTTCAGTCCTTAGCTCCTAGCATTTTTTCTCTCTGGTCTTGCCACAGCTTTACATGGCATGCTTTCCTTTCTGCGAGAGAATCTATTACCTCTTCAAAGCTTGTCAAACGATTCACAACATGAAGAATCGAAATGTCGTTATCTAACACTGAAAAAGCTGTTAACACAAATAATACCCAAGACTGGTGCGGTTTCTCGATCTGATTACGTCTATTTTGTCAATGTCTGCTAGATAAAACAGAAGAGGCCTTTCTAATATTGGAGCAATTTTGTAAGACATACCAAATAAACGAGAATGTTTTGGCACAAACGGCCATTTTTATAACACGACAGAATAAAATTCACGAAGTGTCAATATCAAATGCATGTTAGGCCTACTACAGGCAAAAAAACTTTATGTTGGGAAATAGTTTCACATTTCATTCATACGCACCAGCTTCTCAACCATCAGATCGAAAAGTAGTATTACGAAATTTTGTATATAAATTTGGAATAGTCTCGTTCTTCCATAATGTGTGTGATGTCCCCGTTTCTTCTCTTTCCTCGTTCTAACAATCTTGTCATCACCAATTCTGCAGCTATTCCTACCGTTGTCAAAATTTGTTCGCCGATTAATTTTTTTTTTGTTGTTTTTGTCTTTTGTGGTTTTAGGGCGCACAACTTCAATGGTCATTAGCGCCCAGACTACGTTAGGAATGCACCGCGAGGCACAAGTTTAAAACAGCAACTAAAAGGGAAAACACGATAAAAGATTGACAGGCATAGGATTAAAAAAACAGCATAATCAAATGTCCTTAGACAGGTTTGTCAAGTTGATAAAACGAAGAACGCGAGCAGCTGCTACTGGGTCATCCGCTAAAATGGCATCTAGAGTACATGGCAGGCCAAGATCAAGACGCAGTGTATTAAAATCCGGACAGGACGTTAAAATGTGGCGGACCGTCAGCAATTGCCCACATGGGCAGAACGGCGCCGGCGCAGCCGTCAGCAGATGGCGATGGCTGAACCGGGCCAAAACGACCTCCACCCGCCGAGAAGGGCGTGAGGAGAACGTCCAAGCCACGGGAAGAGGTTTCAAGGCCCGAAGCTTGTTGTCCGTAAGTGCAGCCCAATCGGCATGCCACAGCGATAAAATGCGCCGACAAATGACCCTGCTACAATCTGATGAAGGGACACAACAAGAAGCTGTCCGAGGCTGGAGGACCGCAGCCTTGGCTGTGGCATCTGCAGCTTCGTTCCCAGTGATACCGACATGGCCAGAAACCTACATAAAGCTAACCGGAGAAACGTCGTCCACCAGTCGTCCACCAGCTGCCGAAGAGAGCGTTGGATCCGGTGCACGAAAGGGTGAACCGGATACGGATTACTGAGGCTCTGGATGGCGCTCAGGGAATCGGAGCAGATGACATAAGCAGAATGTCGGTGGCGGCAGATGTAAAGAACAGCCTGGTAGAGGGCAAATAGCTCAGCTGTGAAGACCGAACAATGGCCATGGAGCCGGTATTTGAAACTGTGTGCCCCGACAATAAAAGAACACCCAACAGCGTCATTGGTCTTAGAGCCATTTGTATAAATGAAGATCATGTTAATGTACTTGGAACAAAGTTCGACAAACTGGGAGCGGTATACCGAAGCTTGGGTAACCTCCTTTGGGAGCGAGCTGAGGTCAAGGTGAATGCGAACCTGAGCCTGGAGCCAAGGTGGCGTGTGGCTCTGGCCTACTCTAAAGGTTGCAGGGAGTGAAAAATCAAGGTGTTGAAGGAGGCGACGAAAGCGAACTCCAGGGGGTAGCAGGGCAGAGACATACAACCCGCATTGACGGTCGAGAGAGTCGTCAAAAAAGGAACGATAAGACGGGTGGTCGGGCATTGACAGTAGCCGACAGGCATACCGACAAAGCAGTATATCGCGCCGGTAGGTGAGTAGCAATTCACCAGCTTCAGCATGAAGACTCTCGACGGGACTAGTAGAAAACGCTCCGATCGCAAGACGTAAACCCCGATGTTGTCTGGAGTTGAGGCGGCGTAAGATGGACGGCCGTGGAGAGGAGTATACAAAGCTCCCATAATCCAGCTTCGAGCGGACGATCGACCGATATAGGCTTAGTAGGACGGTTCGATCCGCTCCCCACGACATACCACTGAAAACACGGAGGACATTTAGAGAACTGGTACAACGGGCAGCCAAATATGACATGTGGAGACCAGCTAAGTTTCCTGTCAAATGTAAGACTTAAAATTTTGCTGTCTCCACGAATGGGAGAGCAACGGGACCGAGTCGTAAGGACGGTGGGAGAAACTCTTTGTAGCGCCAGAAGTTAATACAGACCGTCTTCTCGGCAGAAAAACGGAAGCCATTGGCGACACTCCAGGAGTAAAGACAGTCAAGAGAACGCTGAAGACAGCGCTCCAGGACATGTGTACACTGCGCGCTGCAATAGATGGTAAAATCGTCCACGAAAAGGGAGCCTGGTACATCAGCTGGGAGGCAATTCATTATTGGATTGATCGCTATGGAGAAGAGAGCGACGCTCAAAACTGAGCCCTGTGGCACCCCATTCTCCTAGCGAAAGGTGTCTGACAGGACAGAACCCACACGTACCCAGAACCGTCGATCCATTAAAAAGGAACGAATAAAAAGAGGGAGACGACCGCGAAGGCCCCATGTATGCATGGTGCGGAGAATGTCCGCCCTCCAACAGGTGTCGTAAGCCTTCTCCAAATCAAAGAACACAGCCGCGGTCCGGCGCTTCCGCAAGAAGTTATTCATAATGGAGGTCGACAAGGTAACCAGACGGTCAACAGCAGAGCGGCGCCTACGAAATCCACATTGTACATTGATAAGTAGGCGTCGAGATTCGAGCAGCCAAACCAAACGAGAGTTAACCATTCGCTCCATCACCTTACAGACACAGCTGGTAAGCGAGATGGGTCGATAACTGGAAGGCAAGTGCTTGTCCTTCCCCGGCTTAGGAATCGGTACAACAATAGACTCGCGCCAGCATGCGGGAACATGTCCCTCAATCCAGATGCGATTATAAGTACGAAGAAGGAAACCTTTACCCGCAGGAGAAAGGTTCTTCAGCATCTGAATATGAACAGAATCAGGCCCTGGAGCGGAGGACCGTGACCGGGCAAGTGCATTTTCTAGTCCCCGCATGTAAATGGGGCATTATAACTTTCACGATTCGAGGAGCGGAAGTTAGATGGCCTAGCCTCCTCTGCCTGTTTTCGGGGGAGGAAGGCAGGGTGGTAATGAGCGGAGCTCGAAACCTCTGCGAAAAAGCGGCCGAAGGCATTGGAGACATCCTCAGGGGCCACTAGGACGTCATTCGCGACCGTCAAGCCAGAAACTGGTGAGTGGGCCTTAGTACCAGATGGCCGGTGCATGCTACCCCAGACAACTGTAAAACTGTTGTAGGTGCTTGTGAAAGCAGCCCAGCTGGCTTTCTTGCATTCTTTAATAATACGACGACACTGCGCACGTAATCGTTTATAATTGATACAATTCGCCACTGTAGGGTGGCGATTAAAGGTGCGTAAAGCACATCGACGAGCACGTAAAGGGTCTCTACGCGCTGCGGTCCACCAGGGGACCGGTACGCGACGTGGAGAAGAAGTAGTAAGAGGGATGGAATATTCAGCAGCAGTGAGAATGACTCGTGAGGTGTGCGACCTCAATATCGCAGCTTGCGAATGTTTGATCCTGAAAGGTCGCCCTGGAAGAGAAGAGCCCCCAGTCTGCTTTGGAGATGTTCCACCTAGTTGAACACGGAGATGGGGTATGATGCAGGAGATGGATAACACAAGGGAAGTGGTCGCTCGAATACCTATCAGAAAGTGCGTACGACTCAAACCGCCGTGCAAGTTGGGTAGTACATATAGAGACGTGTAAACGGGAATATGTGTGAGTTGTGTCCGAAAGGAAATTAGGGGCGCCAGTATTGAGGCAGACAAGATTGAGGTGCTTAAAAAGGCCTGCTAACAGGGAGCCTCTCGGTCAGGATGCTGGAGAGCACCAAAGGGGAAGGTAGGCATTGAAATCTCCAGTTAACAAAAATGGTGCAGGGAGCTGTGCAATAATTTGCATCGTGGCTGCCCTGGTAACGGCAGACGACGATGGAGTGTAAACGGTACAAATGGAAAATGGAAAAGTGGGGAGAGTAATTCAAACGGCAACTGCCTGCAGGCCGGTGTGCAATGTGATGGGATCGTAGTAAATATCTTCCTGGACCAGCAACATAACCCCTCGATGAGCCGGAATACCTGCCACAGGGGTAGGTCAAAAAGCACAGAGGTGTAGTGTGCCATGGCAATTTGATCGCATGGGCGTAGCTTCGTTTCCTGGAGGGCTACGACGAGCGGACGGTGCAAGCGGAGCAGCAACTTCAAGTCCTCTCGGTTGGAGCGAATGCTGCGAATATTCCAGTGAATAACTGCCATCGTGAGAAGAAAAAGAAGATGCAAGAAGGGGTCACCTCGAAGGCCGCTGAGGGCCTGGCTTCGAGCGAGCACTGCCGCCGCTATCAGTGGGCGGACAGTCATCGTCCATTGGTTCTATAGGTTCATCGGCCATCTTGTTAAGATGGTCGGGAGGGGGAGCTTCTTCCGCCGGTGAACGGCCAGATGTTCGGCTACCAGCGGTGCGGCCAGGCGAAGCGGATGACGGCCTGGGGCGGCAACCGCTGGGTGGCGCAGGAGAAGAAATGCGCCGTGGCGGAGAAGGAGAACTGTGCTTCCTATGAGCCTTCTTGGAAGGTCGTTTAGTGGAAGTACTGGTCGACGGCTGGGAGTTCGAGATACGTAGGAAGTCAGCACGGGACGGTTCCTTCTTGAAGGCCCGTGCATCTGACTTCTGGGTCCTCGTCTTGGCAGAAGCTAATGAAGGTGCTGGTGTCTGAGGGGTGACGGGAGGAAGAGGAGACGTCGACCGCGCGATCTTAGCACTGGCCGAACGGACGACCGTACTGCTGAAGGTCAGATCAGATGTCTGCGTCGCCACCCCCCTGGTAGTCCGAGGAGAGGCGAGGACAGTACTGCATTTCCCCGCTGGGAGCAGTGTGGGCTTCCTACAAGCAAAGAGCTTGCGAGCAGCCGAGGTGGACACTTTCTCTTTGACCCGAATTTCCTGTATACAGCGTTCTTCCTTGTAGATGGGACAGTCGCGGGAGGACGGTGCATGCTCACCCTGACAGTTCACACAGCAAGGAGACGGAGGTGGACAGTCACCCTCATGGGCATCCCTGCTACAAGTGACATTTAGCCGCATTGGAACAAGACTGGCGAGTGTGATTAAAACGCTGACACTGGTAGCAGCGCGTAGGTGTCAGGACATAGGGGCAAACAGAAATAACCTCGTAGCCCACTTTGATGCGCGACGGCAGCTGAACACTATCAAAGGTCAAGAAAAGTGACCGGGTCGGTACAAGGTCATTGTTGACCTTTTTCATGACCCTATGGACAGCTGTCACGCCCTGCTCAGCGAGGAAAGACTGAATCTCCTCGTCAGTCAATCCGTCGAGTGATCTAGTATATACCACACCACGAGATGAATTCAAAGTGCGGTGAGCCTCCACGCGGACAGGGAATGTGTACAGGAGTGTGGCCCGAAGCAGTTTTTGTGCCTGAAAGGCCCTCTCACTTTCTAGTAACAAGGTACCGTTACGCAACCTGGTACACGACTTCACAGATCCAGCTATGGCATCTATGCCCCTGTGGATAACGAAAGGTTTGACCGAGGAAAAATCCTTTCCGTCCTCAGATCGAGAAACTACGAGGAACTTTGGGGCAGGCGGTAGTACTTTTGTTACTGGTGGCTGGTCAAGTTTCCGTTTTTGGGCAGAAGTCGAGAGAGAAGGAGAGAATTCCATTGCGGAGGAATCCCCCATGATTGCCAGCGTATCCGATGGCGCGCTCCTTCCTTGTGGGGACCATCTCAGAGGGCACTCCCGCCTTAGGTGAACCTTTACACCTCAGGTCACACCTCCCGAGAAATGGAGGGACCAATCGGCATGGTCGGAGGTGTCAGCTAAGGCAATCACGCCTCCCTGGGCCTGGCCTTTATCAGGGGCCAGGTGCGTGCCTTACTTGTCTACCCAGGGCTGGGAATTACGCGTTACCCCGTCACCAGCTATGCATGCGAAAGCGTGGGTCGGCCTTCAGGCACGCACAGGGAGAAAGGAAGATGAGGAAAAAGAGGAGAGAGAGGACAGACTGTCTCAAACGCCGAGGCGGAGACCAGAGGAGGCGGTGGAGGGGGCAAGGAGAAGGGGCAAGGAGAAGGGGGCAAGGAGAATGAGGCAAGGAGAATGGGGCAAGGAGAAGAGTAAGTAAGACAGTGAGATGGAGAAGAACAAAGAAAGGAACCAACCAAAGGAAGGAAGAAACCAGAAGAAATGAAAAACCAAAATGACCGCAAATATAGGTCGTGGAACCGTCCGTCTCCGGACGCAGGTGCTAACGACCCCCTTGAGGGGGAGGGACTCCTTTTAGTCGCCTCTTACGAGAGGCAGGAATATCTCGGGCCTATTCTAACCCCTGGACCCGCAGGGGGGGGGGGGGGGCGATTAATTTGACTTACCCTGCCAGAATCACAGGTTCAGTTATCCTGTGATTGTTTTCCGGTTAGGCGTTACTACGTGTTCGTACAATACATTTTCCGCGTTACTTCCAGAAGGGAACTTAAGCGGCTGCTAGACGGAGATTGTACAACTGGTCCTTACTAGTGTAGCGACCTGCCCAAAAATTTTCTGTCATAATTTCATTTTCTTGGGTACACCGAGAAGACAGTATGTAACCTTCCTCACCTGTTATTCCTGTCAGTCAAATGGTTCAAATGGCTCTGAGCACTAAGGGACTCAACTGCTGAGGTCATTAGTCCCCTTGAACTTAGAACTAGTTAAACCTAACTAACCTAAGGACATCACAAACATCCATGCCCGAGGCAGGATTCGAACCTGCGACCGTAGCGGTCTTGCGGTTCCAGACTGCAGCGCCTTTAACTGCACGGCCACTTCGGCCGGCTATTCCTGTCAGTCGTCTATTTCCACTCTGGTAAACTGAATCTACGGATTTCGCTAGTAATTATAAGAACGCTGATCATTCGCAAACCCAATAAACCACATAATCAGACAGTGATTGGCATTCATCTGTTCGCCTTTACTCCGTTCAGTTCGTATAGCCCCTACCCCTTTTGTCTGCGGAAAGTTGATTTCTAGATGTGACGAGGATTATCCTGACAGAGACATCACCTACACTATGCACGCTTTCAAAAATCAACTTATGATTCATTCAGAAATCAACTTGAAATGAGTTCAAAAACCAAGAGGGAAGCGTTTCACAATAATCGATAGACAAACTTGCGATGGATACTAGGCGCTTTGTGAAACAAGTTTTTTTCCCTCCAGAATATGAATTTGGCGCTCCCTTTTCCTGGTAGCATCTAGCTGCTTGCTGCGACTGCTTGCACAACCAACAGCCACTTTCCTGTAGCCAGAACCGGGAGAATCTACTGTCCAAACACGACTAAACTGCGCATGCCGCCTCAGCCCGCTCGTAACTGCTGAAACAGTTGTGACTTCACGCTCATCGGAGGCAATTTTTTGATATGAAGCATTCCATCCTCTTCCAAAAGCCTTTGACACATTTTGCTGTTGGCAGACGCTTGTATGAGCACTGTGTGTCGTTGTATATGGCGCAGTTCCTTTGCAATTTAAGCTATTTTCGTTTTTTTCTCTCTTTTATGTTTTATTGTTGAAGTATTATTCTGCAGTAGCGGGATACAGTAATATCCTTTGTTAGAGTATCGTGTCTTACCAGTCAAAATTACAAAAATTTAACTGGTAACTAAAACAATGAAAAATTTCCGGAATCCTAAAAAATTCTCGGGTTTTTCCCGGTTTTCTCCCGGTTGTCCCGGGTCGTATACACCCTGTTTCTGAATATTGAATTCCCCAACGATTTCCGAAATGGAATGTCGTATGCATCTGGCTCCAACTAACATTCCGCAATTAAAGTCTTAATTCCTTTAGTGCGGCCATAATCACGTAGGAAACTTCATATGAATCCCCTGGGTACAAACAACAGCTTCACCAGTGCACTGCCCTTTCATACCTTGTGAACGCGATACCCCAGCCATCTGTGTATGTGCAAATCGCTATCCCGTGATTTTTCAAAAAATGGTTCAAATGGCTCTGAGCACTATGGGACTTAACTTCTGAGGTTATCAGTCCCCTAGAACTCAGAACTACTTAAACCTAACTAACCTAAGGACACCACACATATCCATGGCCGAGGCAGGATTCGAACCTGCGAGCGTAGCGGTCGCGTGGTTCCAGACTGTAGCGCCTAGAACCGCTCGGCCACCCCGGCCGGCCATGATTTTTCTTTATTGTTTTATGGCTCATAAAAAATTAGGGTCATACGTGCTCACGTCAGAACTGTAAAACACTGGCACTGCCGTGTGTGTGTGTGTATGTGTGTGTGTGTGTGTGTGTGTGTGTGTTTTGTTTTATGGCGTAGAAAACAACTAGTGGCATACGTATACACGTCGTAAGTGTATGGCAAAGAGAGGAGTTAAAAACGACTACACATTAATCCCACACGGCGAAGGACAGATAAAAACAGGGACACAGAGAAAACGAGGTAATAAACTAAAAACTAAATTGCCTTCTGCATTCAGCTACGACGGACAAAAAGTAAAACGCGATCGACAGCACGCGTGTCGTTCGCTAAAACAGCCGATTACTCGGACACAGACACAAATGACAAAGGAAATGGTTTCATCAGGAAATAGCGAACGGTCAAAGGTTGAGAGCAATGAGCACAAAGTGGTGGGGGAGCACCACTGAACAAATTGCGATGGCTAGAAAGACAATGCCCAATACGGAACCTAACTAGAATGTTCTCACGCTGAGACGGCAGACTGGAGGTCGAACAAGCTGCTGGGAGGGGTTTAGCTTCTCAGAGCTCGTAGCCATGAAGGAAGGACCAGTGGTGTTGCCAGAGTTACACCATCTCCTGACAGACGGCAACACAGAGATCATCGGAGGGAATATAAGAACTAGTGGGCTGAGGTACGAGGATTCAGCTTTGGCAGCAGCGGCCTCGTTTCCTGTCAGACCGACGTGACCGGGAACCCACATAAACATCACAGTGGTTCCATAGAGAGTGAGCAAGTGACAGCTTCCCTGGAAGCATTGCACTAACAGATGGGTGATGTACAGCACACAGACGCTCTGAAGGTCATTGACTGAGTCGGGGCAAATACAGCTGTAAAGCCTGTGTCGCCAGCTGTACTGCATGGCCTGTTACAGGGTGACAGCTCTGTTGTAAATACTGAGTAGTGTTCCAGAAGCCGACACAGAGAAACATCGGTGTCAATGACAAAGGCACACCCGACGCCGCGGTCAGTTTGAGAAACAACAGTGTACACAAAGCTGCTATCACTAAGGTCCGTGCAAACCTCATGAACTGAAGGTGATACACCAAGGATGGAGTAGTGTCCTCAGGAAGCGAATGAAGGCAAAGGTGAACACGAGTCGCCACAAGAATCCAAGGAGGTAAAGGTTTCCCACCCACTAGGAATGTTGCAGGCAGCGTGAAGTTAAGCTACTGGAGCAATAGCCAAAACTGAATTCCAGACGTAACAGAAGAAGGACGCGCCCCATACTGCTGATCAAAGTAAGCATCAAATGAGGCGGCATAGGATTTATGGCAGACAAATGGAGAGCTCATCTGCTGAGGAGAAAGTCAAGGCAGTAGGGCTGAAGTAGCTCGGTAGCTTCCGCATACAGGCTCTCAACCAAGAGAGTGCAAAAAGCGCCAGTGGCTAAACTAATGCCATGACAGTGGACAGTATTCAGAAGGCGTAAAAGGGATGGACGTGAGATGCATAAACGAAACACCCAGAGTCTAGTTTCAGATCGATGAGAGACGAGTACAACTGGAGGCAAGTCATTCGATCTGCTCCCCAGGAAGTACCATTAAAGTCAGGTAGGACACTGAGGAACCGCATGCAGTGGGCTGCCGGGTAACAGACAAGGGAGGACCAAGAAAGTTTCCTACCAAGGAGCAGCCCCAGGTATTTCGTAGTTTTAATGAACTAAAGAGCAACACACCCAACATGTAAAGACAGTAGAAGAAACCAACTATGACGCCAGAAATTTATACAAGTAGGTTTGTCAGTGGAAAAACGAAAGCCATTGTCGATGTTCCATGATTAAAGACGATAGACGAATCGCTCTAGACGCCGCTCAATGAGAGAAGTCCGTAGAGAACTGCAATATATGGCAAAATCGTCTATGAAAAGTGAGCCGGAGATGCAGGTCAGGAGGCAGACCATTGTAGAGTTAATTGTGACAGCTAAGAGAACGAAGCTCGGGACAGAAAGCTGAGGCACACAGTTTTCCTGGATAAAGGTGTCTGACAAGGTAGAACTCTAACATACCTTGAGAATTCGGTCTTTTGAAAATTCCTGAAAGGAAGGGGCAAGCGGAATGAAGCATTACGTGTGGAGAGTACAGAGGACATCAGTCCTCTAGCAGGTGTCTTAAGCTTTCTCCGTATCAAACAATACAATCGTAGTCTGGGATTTCCGCAGAAAACCATTAATGATATGGCTGGACAAAGTGATGAGACGGTCGGCTGCACAAAGATAGTTTCTAAATCCACATTGTGCAGCGGTTAGTATATTACAAGACTCAAGAAACCATACCAGCCGGGCATGAATCCTACGCTCGTTCACCTCGCAAACACAGTTTGTAAGAGAAAGGGGGAGGGAGGGTAGATGGAAGTAATGTGTAACGGATTTGCCCTTACTGGGCATAGGAATGAGTACGACAGCGGCTTGACGTTAGCCTCTGGGAAACGTGCCCTCAGCTAAGATGCCGTCGTGCGTATGAAGCAGAAAGTGCTTGCCTGCAAGAGAAAGTTGTTGCAACATTTCAGTGTGAACATTGCCTGAGCCTGAGGTGGAGGATCAGGATGAAGTGAGAGCGGGATCTAGCTCCCTCATAGCGAAGGCGGCATTGTAGCACTCACGATTCTGAGAAGATAAGGGGTATCGGCCGAGCCGCCTCCGCTCGCTTCCGGAGGAAAGAAGGGTGATAGCGGGAGGAGCTCTAAATCTCCGCAAAATGGCGGCCCAAGGTGTTGGAGAGAGCAATTGCGTCCATGATGACATCGTATGCTACTATCAGACCGGGAACTGGGGAATGGTTATAGATCCCAGAGAGCTCTCGAAAGTTGACAATGGAAGGATGAGTGGAACTGTTAGAATAACTAGTAAATGAAATAGAACTACTAATTTCCGGTCACGAAAACACGCGAAAACACTGTGCACTCAACTGTTTATGACTAATGCAGTTTGCCATCGTAAGATGACGGTTGAGAAACGCGGAGAGAAAGTCTCCGCGTGCGAACTGCGTCGCGGCACGCGTGAGTTCACCAAGGGACCAGAGCACGGCGTGTTTAGGAGTAAATGCGAGGAATGCAACGTTCTGCCACAATAAGGATAATATTCGTAACATATTCTACATGGTCATCACAATTGAGGAAACGTTGTCCATTGAAGGTCGCCAGGGAGGAGTAAAGCCACCACTCTGCTTTAGGAAGGTGCCATTCGGGTGTGAACGTAGGTGGGGTACGTATAAGCAAACGGTTCTCGCACGGGAAATGGTCCCTCGAGTACGTGCCACGGAGAATAGACCACACGAGACGATGAGCAAGGTGAGCAGTGCAGAAGTGTATGTCCGAATACGAATAGTTGTGCGTGGAATCTAAAAGGAATGTGGGTGCTGTGTTAAGGCAGAAGAAGTTGAGTTGATAGAGAAGGTCAGGCAAGAGGGCACCTCTTGTACAATTTCCGTGACAACCCTAAAGCGTATGGTGCACATTGAAGTCACCAAGCAGCATAGAGGGGTGAGGCAGCTGCCCAAGAAGCTGGAGGAAGAGTGCCCTGGTGACATCGAATGACAGAGGGATGTAAACAGTTCAGAGGGATAATGTCGAGTGAGGAAGGGAAAGACGAACTGCAACAGCCTGAAGCCACGTAGTTCAGTAGGTCGGTTGACTACTAACTTCATCCCATATGAGCATGACGACTCCCTCATTAAATGGAACGCCGTCCTCGGGCGGGAGTGGGGTGGTGAAGGTCAATATGGACCGAGGAGAAATGCGATTGCTCAAAGTTGTGGTGAGAATACAATTTCGCTTCCTGAAGGCAGAGAATAATTGGACACTGCAATTCTAAAAGCCACCATAAATCCTCTTTGTTGGATCAAATACCAGGAACATTCCATTGGAGGAGAGTCATGACGACAAAAAACTGAAGGGATGTCACATCGGCAGTTGCCGAGTGCCAGCCTCGGAAGACTGGCAGCTACAGGGCACAGAGGTAGGACAATCCTGCTCCACGAGGTCTACAGAAACATCGGCACTCTTCTGTCGGCCTGCAGACTACGGGGCAGAAAAACGATTGATAGTGTGCACCGGTGACACGGAGTTCGTGCCGAGCGAGGATGTCTCGTGGCGACACCGTCTAGGAAGATCTTCGAGTCGTCAAAAGAGGAGACCGTTTGCCTTTGTTTGACTTCTTGGAGAATGTACGGTTGGCAGAGGAAGACTGATACCGGTAGGCTGGAGGGACGTAGTAAGTCTTCACGGGAGTATTCCTTCCGTTATTTCCCATCTGTAGGTTGTGTAGTTGGTGACTTCACCGTGTAAGGCGGAAGTTTGGGGGGAGGGTGTTGCATAGCTGGTGGAGGAGATGGGGACACTACTGAGACGCCAGGCTATTTCACAACGGCAGTGCTAAATCTTAGGTCGCATGTCTGCGTGGTCATGTCCTTCATCGAGTGACGTTTGGCAAGAACAGTACTGTGTATGTCTGAGAACAATTGGACTCTGCAATTCTAAGAGCAATCACATATCCTCTTTGTTAGATCAAAGACCAAGATGTAGCGTTTCCGACTTGCCAACAACTTGTGAGCGACCGGTTATAGCATGTTTTCCTTCACCAAGACTCCTGGACAGCACGCTCGTCGAGATACATGGGGCAATCGCGGGAGGAGGCTGCATGGTCGCCATTGCAGTTTATGCAGCTGGGAGGAGTTGGACTATCGCCCACTCAAGCTTTACGATAGATTACGTATTTGGCTGGATGTCGGCAGAACTCTCAAGTTTGGTTGTCACGATGGCCCTGGTAGCAGCGCATGGAGTTTGGAATATAGTGTCACTGTGGTAACTTCATAACCCACTTTGATCTTTGACGGAAGAATCACTAACGAAAGTGAGAGAATGCGTTTGGGCACTAAGGACGAATCTACATTTTTCATCACCCAATGGCCTGAAATGACACCCTGAGCAGAGATGTACGTTTGAATTTCTGCCTCAATCGGACCATCTAACAGCCTAGTTTAAATAGCACAACAGGAAGAATTCAGTGTTCAATGAGCTTCGACGCAATCGGGATACCCAACGAGGAGCGAAGTTGCAAGGCGTTTTGCTTGAGAATCAATCTCCAAAAGTGAAGTGCCATTGCATAAACGAGAGCAGGATCTCACAGTGCCAGCAACTGTTTAACACCTTTCTGACTAATAAACGGAATTACCGTAGCTGAAGACCGACCGTCTTCAGATCATGAAACCACGAGGAACCTTCATGCAGCTGGGAGTGGGTCTGAATCGTTAGCCTCATTCCGTTTATGTTTCGTATCCGTTGACTGTGAAGATGATTGGCTCATTGTAAGAAAATCGTCATCATTCCCAGCCTCACCGGTGGCGCTATCCAACCAGCTGGAGCCCATTCAGAGGGCCGAATATCTGCCAGAGTGTCCAATCGAGTATTTGGGAAGGTAGTAGCTCAGGCAGTCACCAATCTCTGGGGCGTGGCCCCTAACAGGGAGTAGGTGCGAACCCCACCTGTAGACCTGGCGTTGGGAATTACTCGTTACCCGGTCATCTGCTACGCGTCAGACGCGTGGTCCAACTTTCAGGAGCGCGCAGGGCGGAAGAAAAAAGGATAGGAGAAGGTGAACGAAGAAAGAAAAAAGGAATGGAAAACAGTGGAGAGTATTTATCACTAACTATCGAAAATGCAGAATATATTTCCCAAAACAGCTCGAACATAATCTCCAAAGAAGGGGGAGAAGAATATAGGACAGACACGCAACATGGAAGCGAAAAGATGTTGCAAAGGCTGGAGCCCCTTCGATAGCGATGCACGAACCCGCCAAAGAGCGGCGAGCTCTCTGGGGGGCCTGAGTTCTGTCATCTCAGTGTTAGGAGTTCATACTAAAAAGCTTTCGTAGTCAATCAGCTACTAGTCTGTGCCAATATCTTGCCACATACATCAGTTTCGATCTGCATATTAACGTCTAATTTTGGTCCTCATCTACACTTTCTCTCTCCAAGCTCACCTCCAATGCTGAACTAAGTTGTCGTTGATGGCTCCAAACTTGGGGCACACCTGACGATATCTTCGTCTCTAACAGTCACGGTCCATGTCAGAATACTGGGATCTATTACTTAGTAAGACTTCGAGGCTCTCTGAGAACCTATTCCAGACGCTCGTATCTTCGATAACATTCTGCAGTAGAGCACGATGTCAAATGCTTTCCACAAATATAAGAACATTGAATTCCTCTGTAGCTCTTCATCCATACCTCACAGTGTATTACGTGGGAAAAGGGTAAGCCGAGTTTCGCATGAGCGTAAAGGAAACTTTCTCGGTCTCGAGAAGTTTTGTTATATTCCAAACGTGAATGTGTTCAATGCTTCTGCAGCAAACCTATCTTATGAATATTCGTCTGTAATTTTGCAGATCCATTCGTTTACCTCACTTATATACGGGAGTCATCTGCAGTTTTCTTCAGATCACTTTGGACTTCGCATTAGGCGAGAGATTCGCGATAAACGCAAGCTAAGAGGCCAGTACCGTACTCTTCGTAAGACCGAAATGAGGTCCCATCCGGGCATAACGGCCTATTTGCTTTCAACTTTTTCAGTCGTTTCTCTACGTCAGGGTTGCCTGTTATTACAGTCTCCATACGGGAGTCTGTGCGATTGGCAGACGACTTTGTACAGCTCTCCTGTGTGAACCATTTCTTAAATGCTAAGTTTATAACTTTGACTTTCGTTTTGCTAACTTCAACTGCCGCACCACAGACGGGCCAAGAAGGGACAGAAAGGAAGCCATAGACCTACTTATCGATTTTACGTACTTATCGAGATGTATTGCTGCGGCACGACGTTGGCAGCAGTAGTGTGCTTCGTATATTTATCGTTTCTCAGACGCCCGAATCTCTGATAACCTTGGCCTGCCACCTTCCGAGCGTTCTCGTTTGAATCGACAGTGCAACTGCCTTTTGATTCTTCATGGTCGTTCTTACTCGCCCTTAATCAGCTTACAAGGCGCACTGTTATTCACACCACGATTTTCAATCTTTTTAAATTTTGCCCGTGATTCGTCTACGTCCATTTACTGTAAGGAAGTGATTTCATTTCACTGTGTGAGATGACAACAACTGTGTCTCCTTTTTAGCAGAAACCCTCTCCTAGCCTCCTACGCTAATTTATTAACTTTCGTAACCGTAGTTGCTATAACGAAATCACGATCGTTAATCCTTTTGGTTCAAATGGCTCTGAGCACTATGGGACTCAACTGCTGAGGTCATTAGTCCCCTAGAACTTAGAACTAGTTAAACCTAACTAACCTAAGGACATCACAAACATCCATGCCCGAGGCAGGATTCGAACCTGCGACCGTAGCGGTCTTGCGGTTCCAGACTGCAGCGCCTTTAACCGCACGGCCACTTCGGCCGGCTCGTTAATCCTTTCTCTACTGTCGCTGTCTATAAGGTTCTATTTGTATTTACAGAGTCCAATGTATTTCCCATGCACTGGGCTGCTGAAGCAGCTGCTCAAGGCATCTTTCAGAAAATGTGTTTAAACCTACTTCGCAAGACTGACTGACTGTACGCCTGAGACATTCATAGATGTCCCATTCGACACTCTGTAGCTGACGTTACCTCTAACTAGTATTACATGACCTGGTTATTTACGCACTACTTACCGTGAACTTTCTTTGAATGATTAAAATTTTAACAACGTAATCGGTTGGCCGGTGAATATATCCATTAATTAACTGTGTTTCTCCTAAAGCTGTAATATGCGACTACGTAACTTCGCTGAACTGACACGTCAAGCGAGAAAACTTTTCGTAACTGTAATGAAAACTGTCCGTATTAAAATGCCTAATCTGTCTTTCCGATATACGTCCAGCGACTCTAAGTATCTTACAGCGTTTGCTTTGAGGTTTCCGACAGCTCTCTGTCTTAAGGATGACAGAAGTTTCTGGAGGGCTGTAAATTCCGAAACTGTAACGGCTACTCGGACAATCTATGGATAAAACTGACTGACGCTTTCCTTTCTGCGTATCGATTGGCGAGTGGTTCACGTGAGTACCTGAAACTACCGCCTACCCTGAATAATCTCCATGTACACTCCCCAAGTACTCTGCTACCCAAGTAGCTTCTTCCGTTCTGTAGTGCACTCCTGACCTATCAAGCCGAGTCCTACAAACCCCCACCCAGCAAAGCATGTCTGGTAATGTGCAGCAAAGGCTGTTGCAGAGTCGGCCGAGCCTTTGGCTGTGAACCTCCACTCGGCTCAAAACTGAAGGACCCAGATCAACTGTGGGAACAACTGTTCTGCTTGCAGAACCTACGTGAGCATCCTTCAACATATTCGCCAGCTGCCTGTACGAACTGGGGTTGCCCTCAGAACCCCCTTGCGACAGATAATTTGTGCCAACGTGAACCACAAGCTGTAGAATAGTGCACCCTGCAGGCTCCACGGACAAAACTGACTCCAGCACCCACACAGAGTCCAAATTCGCTTTCTTTCCAGTCCAGAACAAACGGCGTTCCAAGAAACTAGCAAGTACTTGTTCACATGTGCTTGCTCAGAACCCGCTTAAGGAATAGCCAACTGTTCTCCAACGTGGCGAATGGGCGAGGCCAGGCAGTCGGAGTCCACATTGGCACTGTGGCGCAACATGGGATGTATCACTGGAAAGATAGAGGCGAGCACGTATGCCAAGAGTTACCCCAGTTGACTGCTAGTAGCGCCACGCCACTACAACGTTCTGCGTAGCACGTAAGCATTGCACCATAATCTAAGAATGGAATTAAAAGTTAAAGTCGCTTTTCCAAACTTGGCTAGCATGTGCTTTAGTATATTAAACTGTAAGCTGTCGAAGAGTGTACCCTGCAGGCTTGACAGTTCTGGTTACAGCACGTGATGAAACCTACTGAATAATATACAACAAATTTCAAGGCCTGCATGTAAATAACAAATACAAGATCTCTTAAGGATGTAATTCAGAGGTCAGGTTCTGTCAGTTCCGTTCTGAAAATTTTAGACGGCAAAGTTTAAATGCAGTCAAGCTAAAATTTTTTCTGTAATTTTAACCAACTTCACCACATGCACATAAAAATTATAAAAATTCTAAATTAACACACACCAGTGTTATAAAATATGTGTCGGAGAAAGCGGCCGTTTAGAGGCTGTTACCGTGGGCATAGGGCGGGTGACAGCAGGTGTTCCCTTGGCCATCCACCGCACCACATATATAAATACAGCCCGAGACAAGACCAGGCTTCACTTGGCACCCAGCCACTGTACGATTCGCGTCAGCCAAACAACGGAGTGCACGCTGCCTCTGATGACGCCAGAGACCGGCTGTTCTTAAACGTATATTTTCAGTAATAATAGGAAGTGAAATCATGAGGACTGTACACCGTCCTGGATCGCTTAGATTTCCTGGAAATAACCGTTAATATGCCACCCGTAAGGTTAACTACGCGTCGCAATTGTTGATACTGATTTTTCCACTTTCGTGACGAGCAATTGTTCTGATTAGCAGAAGTCATGGCGAAAGACAATAGTGGAAGTCGCCTCTGAACTGCTCATTGCGCTGTTTAGGATAGACAAATGTACTGTCAGTATGAATGTAATGAATATTGCAATGTTGTGCGTGTGGAACTTTACCACACACACACACACACACACACATATATATATATATATATATATATATATATATATATATATATATATATATATATATTACACGAATTAGAACTAAAAATATTCATTTAAAATCATAGTCCTGACGCTGCTGAGCGAATAGAGAATATAAACATTTCTTTCCCGGGGTTGGACAAGCATGTGGACTTGCAAACTGAGAACTATGGTCGGTATGTTCTCCATCGCTTTCTCGCTGCCCAAGGAATTAGTTTCCAGGCTCTCGTCAAAAACGGCGAATAGTATTTACAAGAATTCCTATTTCCTCCTACGATTTATGAGTTACTATTAATTTTATTAATTATTGTTAACTCGCCACCCCACAGCACTCCACCTCGACTGACGCTAATGAGAACACACGCCACTGACTCTGCTGTGAAGGCAGATCCGCCGCTGTGGGTACACTGGAAGGAGCCTCAGCAGCCGGGTGCACGCGTGAAACAACTTACTTCTGGGGGGCCCCATGCAATCATCCTGATTCTCCGCAACTGCTGTACCCCAACGTATCAGCCTGAAGGTGGGTGACCGTTGCCAGAAATGCATTGAGCTTTTCGCAAACTGCAGCCTGCTCCTCCTGCATCCGAGTACTGTATGCCCCTATGTGAGGTTCCATGCGCTCTTCTGCATGTCGCCCCTCATTTTAATCAATTTCATTCATGTTCTATGTCACTGCTCACTAGTAACAGTCCGAATAAAGTTATTGTGGTGGTGGTTAGTGTTCAACGTCCCGCCGACAACGAGGTCATTAGAGACGGAGCGCAAGCTCGGGTTGGGGAAGGATTGGGAAGGAAATCGGCGTGCCCTTTCAAAGGAACCATCCCGGCATTTGCCTGAAACGATTTAGGGAAATCACGGAAAACATAAATCAGGATGGCCGGAGACGGGATTGAACCGTCGTCCTCCAGAATGCGAGTCCAATGTGCTAACCACTGCGCCACCTCGCTCGGTAATAAGGTTATGGTAATAGTATTTGTACTGAGAGCTCAAAAATACTTTTCTCTGGATTCCTATGCATGTTGGATTACTTCACTGTGAGGCCTGTGTGAGGCGAGCATCGGAGGACGCGGCACTCTGCATTTCCGGTTGGGTGCTGCACTTCCCCGAAATCTGACGGGTTCGTACAATGGGCTTAAGCGCCTGGTGGAACGACTGACGTCGGTCGAGTTTCGTCTACTGTATGCAGGGTGAAACGACCTGCGAGATATCTGAGTGTCGCCGCAGTGTGTGTGTGTGTGTGTGTGTGTGTGTGTGTTTTTACCGTTCCGGCACGTCGGGAATGAAGACTCCTGGCACCGACTGGCTGCATTGTGGACTGTGGACTGTGCCCTGCTGGATGCGACTGTCTGGCGCCGGATGGCCGGTGGTCTAGTCATGTTTTCGTAGCCGGTGAAACGGCAAGTGCAGTTCCCTCAGCTGAATAGCAGAGGCATGATTGGTCAACAAACAGAGGCTAGTTGACATCATAATGGGCTGCTCGAAATTGGAGAGAAGGGTCGCTATTGGCGCGAATGATGTTCTGAGACAGTTTGGGGGGAATTTGGGAATCAGCACTGAAAGATGATTCCCGGTTTTCTAGGAGAGTAGGGAGTTGAGCAATGTTGGCTTCGCTCTTGCGTTTCGCGGGTGCACAGATTCGGGATCTATCTTCGTGGGAGTCGGACAGTCTTGCGACTTAGTCGCACTTTTTCGGCTGAACTTAGAAATCTCGGACAGCCTTCGGGATCTGGGACTGAAACAGAGTTGCTGCACAGCAGAACGCTACTTACCGACCACCCGGGACATTTCAGGATTGGTAAAGTATTTTGCGGCTCCGGCACTGTAGGACCTATCATTTGTATACTGAAGCCCTCAGCAGCACGCGCGCTCCCTTTGCTACAACTCCCCCTTGCTTGTTTCTCCAAGTGATCCCATTTGAGGTCTCACTACTAATCGCGATACTGCAATATAGTCGGGAGAGTAAAAATTGATTGATTTGGACCTCCAGTCGTTATCGTCAAGCTATTGCATCACAGAGTAGGGGCACCTTGTTCTCGAGCCAACTCTTATTCTCAGTTCGGTACACCCTATCCTTTGACCTAATGTTTGTATCGTTAATCATGCGGCTTTATATTCCGATGTATGACAAATCTCATTGCAATATTTAATCCGCATATCATTTCGTAGACATACATAGAATCCCTCTTCCTGTCTGTGATAATGTTCTTTCTTGTCTGAATAGATTACGATTTTTATGAGATTATTATGAGTGTACACTTATTTTACCAACCAGCAGGCTCCACCATCATTTCCTTCCTTACCGTTGTGCACATAATTAGGTGGTAGATAAAGAGGGGGTCGAGTGCATGCCTCGTTCTCATTCGAAATTCGTCAGAATTAAAAAGGTTCAAACACTTCTCCACCCCGGCACCTCGCACATATTCTTCCCATGTTCAAGATGCCATACTGAAGAAGTGAACAACGACAGCAGACAAATGCTTCGATATGCAACTCGCTACACTCCTGAAGTGTCACCAAGGGATGGTGATGCCTTAATAAATAATGAGAACTACGCTACAGATAGCCTGAATTTACTATCAAAAATGTGAGGTTGAACTTCAATAGAAAAATACACAACTTTAATAGATATTCCACTAGTAAGACACACACAAAAAGCTAGACATGTGACTTGCCGCTCTGTATACATGCTGAGACAGCAGCCGGTACTTTCGCTGGCTACTGCCCAGTATTGTTATGAAATGTTTTCAGCTCGTCAGGTATGTAATGTTGAATTCTCTACGCGTGATGTAGTACTTTTTTCTTTATTGGAACATTTTGTGACCCAACAGCTTAAATTCGACCAAAAATTTTATTGAAACATTTTGATCACACCGTGACTACAAAATTTTATAGTGAATTTATTGATGTTCCCAAATTATGTTACATGCATTGATGTTTACTGCTTTCACGATCTGTTAGAAGTAAATTGAGTGACATATTGTTTGAAGAATGCAAAAGCGTGTACATGAATGGTTTCAGTAATTATGACCGCAATATTCATGCGTTTATGGAAATTTGTAGTACTTCTGGGAAAGCAAATAATGAAGTTAGGAAGCCACTTTATGCTTTCTATCGATAGTTGTAAGGCTGGATCTGTCGCTAAGTGGTGTGCAACGGAGAAAGCAAAACGAGAAGACAGCACTCGCGCACAGGAGAGTCCAGTGTACATAAAGTAGCTGTACCGTATTTCGGGATGTCGAAGTATTTTGAGTGTTGCACGCGTATATTGGAATGCAAGCTGGTGTAGCAGCAGCTTGTGTGTCAAATATGTGCCAAGAAACTGCAGTTTTTGGACAACAATAATATCCAACACGAATATATGACGGAATTTGGTACCAACGCAACTTCATAGGAAATGCCTGCTGCAAGCAACACGGTAGTAGCAAAATAATTCCATCTCACTCGAGGCGTGGATGGTGATGATTTGGGTTGAGGGGGCGCTCGACATCACGGTCATCAGCGCCCTGACGAAAAGTCAACATGAAATCTCATGGGTGGGGACGAAGGCTGTCCCCACATACAGAGCAGTTTATAACGTACTAAAGTCTGCCGACCTTCCCCACCAGTTTAGGGATGAGGCCTAATATTTCACAAAATTTCACCACTTTTAACACTGGTATCGGCATCTGCGAGGACGGTAGGCAGATCTCCAGCGAGACCAAGGGCTGGCCTATTATCAGAATACAGGACACACGTAGCCACAATATGCTGAACTGAAAGCGACACGTCACCTACTTCGCAGAAAGGTGGATCCCCCCCCCCCAGATGAGGAAGTCATGTGTGAAAGAGCTATGCCCGATGCGCAGTCTGGTAATCAAAACCTCCTTCCAGCGGCAAGGCTGACGAAGTCCGCCAAGTTTTTGTGGTCGGTTTGAGCGACCGCAGTTTGTTGTCCGACACCTGTAACCATTCAGTCTCCCACTGACGCATGATGCATCTGTCAGAAAATGAGATAATGGCGTGCAACGGGATGGGACATTGATGAACAGCACCATGCAAACATGCTTCCTTGGTAGCTTTATCAACCATGTCGTTACCCTGTATCCCAACAACCCAGCAAAAGATTACCTCCTTGCCACGGGGCTGGAGCTGCTGTCAGGAGTCATGGATGAGCTGAATCACGGAGTCTACAGGATACATTTGTGCCTTAGCACGTATACCAAATGGCTGGGTCGCTTGGGGCCGATTCCTGAACAGTCGTTCGAAGGCGGTATGGATCACTGAACTAAATGCCAATGACGGGTGACACTGAGATTTTCAGCACCTGTCGAGCCAAAAGGATACGTCGCCGAATGCAGAGTGGTGGTTCACCAGCCTCTGCATACAGACTCTGAACCGGGCTGGTCGCAAGGCTCCAGTCGATATCCGAAAGCCCGCATGGTGGACAGCATCTGTAACATCCTGAAGTAGGAAGGACGGGCCGATCCGTAGACCATGCTGCCGTAGTCTAAGCGTGATCGAACAAATGGCCTATAAAACTGTAGGAGGAGGGAACTGTCAGCTCCCCACGTTTTTCCGGCAAAGCATTTCATAATGTTCAACGACCGGAAGCCTTTTGATCGTAGGTCTTTCAGGTGAGGGAGCCATGTTAATTTCTAGTCAAATAGTATACCCAAAAGGCGCACTGTGTCTTGAAAAAGTAAAATACGGTCCCCCCCATTGTAAGGTCTGGTTGGTTAAAACTCCGACGAGCACGATTAAAACTGACACACAGTCTTCTAAGGTGAGAACCGAAAACCAGTTGTCTGGGCCCTGGTTTCCAGCCTCCTAATGGTCAGTTGTTGCCTCGTCGTCGTCAGATCGGAGGAAGAGTAGAAGACTGCTAAGTCATCCATAAACAAAGAGCGTTTGACAGGGCTCCTGACTGCAGAGGATGGTTGGTTGGTTGGTTGGTTGGTTTGGGGAAGGAGACCAGACAGCGAGGTCATCGGTCTCATCGGATTAGGGAAGGACGGGGAAGGAAGTCGGCCGTGCCCTTTGAAAGGAACCATCCCGGCATTTGCCTGGAGCGATTTAGGGAAACCACGGAAAACCTAAATCAGGATGGCCGGACGCGGGATTGAACCGTCGTCCTCCCGAATGCGAGTCCAGTGACTGCAGAGGAAATGCCATTGATAGTGATGGCAAACAATGTGACACGGAGGACACTACCCTGGGGCACACCATTCTCCTGAACATAGCAATCAGACATGGCATCGCCAATGCGATATTGAAAACGCCTGTCCTCGAGAAAGGATTGGATCAGAAGCGGCAGACGTCCACGTAGTTCCAGTTCATGAAGTTGGCGAGGGATGTTGTACCTCCGAGTAGTGTCACATGCTTTTTCGAGGTCAAAGAACACACAAACTAAATGGTTTCAGCGTAAGGAGGACTCATGTATCGCCATCTCCAGTAGAATTAAGTTGTCAACAGTGGAACGGTAGCGCCTGAAATCACACTGGGAGCGGCTCAGCTAACCTCAGGACTCGAGCAGCCAGACGAGGCAGCAGTTGACCATGCGTTCAAGAGTCTTACCCATACAACTGGTAAGGGCGACACTCCGATAACTGTTAGGGGCGCTCCGGTCCTTACCAGGCTTCCAGAATCGAATTAAGATTCGCTTCTTCTAAGTCGTTAAGTCGTGCGGTACTGTCCGCCAAACCATATCTGATTGATACGAGAGAGCAGCTGACCTTTCGCTTCAGGTCACAGATGACGATGCATGGTATAATAGATCTCATCAGGTCCTGGAGCAGTGTCTCTGGCCGCAGATAAAGTTGATTCTAGTTCCCACATGGAGAATGGATGGTTGTAGACCTCTTCATTAAGCGAGAAAAAATTGAGCTTCCTCATCTCTGCAGTCCGACGGAATACCTGAACAGCAGTCTGGATGACTTAGTAACAGTAAAAAAGTGTTCAGCTAACACGTGAGCCATCTCTTCCAGCGTGTCCACCAAGACCTTACTATTTGACAAGGCCGTAAGGGGTTGTGGACTACTCTTGCATGAAATCCGTCTTATTAATTCCCAAACGTGCGCAGCTGAAGTGGACCGATTAATGGAAGTCGTCAATTTCCTCCAGAAATCACTCTTCCGTTCTTTGATCACTCGCCTCGCATGTGCTCTCGCAAACCTGAAGACATGAAGATTGTCTGTAGTTGGACACCGTTTGAAGTTCCGAAGAGCTGTCCATCTGGCCCTGATTGCCAATCGACAGTCGCCATTCCACCATGGTAGAGACCGCCATTCGAGGTGGTTACTAGACCTGGGGATGGACTCTGCGGCAGCCCTTTGGATCTCCTGAGTGCTATGGGCCACCGCCTCCCGTGCACAACCCTTTCGCTGAAAACCCGACTGTCGACTGTACTGCAACCAGTTTTCCCTTTGTATCATCCAGCTGCGTGGTCTCCTGCTGGTTGTCCTAGGCGGCAGACGAATCCACACTGGAAAGTGGTCACTAGAACGTAAATCTGGAGCCACTTCCCACTGAACTGAATCTGCATTAGCTGAGGAACTAAAGCAAAGCTCATTAGCTGAAAAAGACCCTGTAGCTGTGGGAAAGTAAGTCATCTGGCCCGCCTTCAGAAGACAGATATCCTCAGAATGGACGAGTCGCTCGATCAGCCGACCTCGGAGCAAGTGGTAGCCGAGCCCTACAGCACATTGTGGGCACTGAAGTCCCACACAAGAAGGAATGGGCGCGGGAGTGCCTGGAAGAGGTCTGCCAGTGCGTCCGCATCCAAAGCGTCATAGGGGGTGGGGGGTGGGGGGGGGCAGGAACAGAGAACACACTGTGATAGTAAATGTCTTGTTACTGTAAATTACAAATTATATATTTTACCGTAAATCATTAAGTAACCAAAAACAACTGCTACAAAAAGCTTAATAATAATAATAATAATATAATAATAATAATAATAATATAATAATATAAATAATAACAGTAATAATAGTAATGATAATAAAAACACTCCAGCAAAGAAACGAACAAATTGAGTAAAACTCGGGCTACCCCCTCACACTCTATTGCAACTTTTATGACATAAAATGTTGTCATTACTACTACTATTGTCGTGATTTCATTACCAAGCCACGTTTCAAATGCTGCATCTGTCTTAAAACAGAAGTACAAGCCTGCCTTAACACTTCACAAACCACCAACTGCAACACAGAACTTAACACTTTTCACCTAAGGTGAAGACCTAACTAAACAATATACAAAATATCGCAAGATAAAACTTTATCATCCCTCCATAATAACTGCAGATGTTCGTTCATTTTAAAACAATTGTGTCATTTACACTGCTGTAACGAGACAACACGTACTGTGTGTTCTCCAATTGACTTAGTCATCATGTACAGGTAACTATTAATGTTCAGCTATTAACAAAGTTCACAAACCTAGTAAATATAGCTTCTTACATATCACATGGCCTGCTTGCATTTTTCACAGAACATCACATTTGCCTTCTGTTTCTCTATACCAGTTATCAGTTGCTCAATGTGATCTTTGTACTCATTGTAAACACTAAAAACAAAATGCATGAAAACATTGGCCATTTGTGTACCGTTTACCAGATTGAAGTGACGTTGATCTACGAAATTATGTATCTGTTTTTCAAGATTTAGAGCTTCGTCATATGTATCGCTGTTTTCCACAACAAGCTTGCTTACGTGGTTCCAAATAAGGTGCCAACATTTCGCATATTTATTGTGTGTCTTCGAACACACCAGACCTGTGAGTTCATCCACAACTGACAGCATAAGCATAACCTCGTTTCTGCCTATGGTTATCCCTGGCATTCCCTGCTGCAGCTGTGAAGTCAGTTTATTTACTGCCTCCACTACATTGCTGTCCTCGGATATGTTCCTTCCAGAGGGGCCTGCAATGTTAGTGTTCATTACAGAGTCAAAACTAGCTTTTAAAATGGCATCAGATAGTTTACTCCGTGATGCCTGCTTCGCCCATGAGAGGATTTCTCCGCTTTTCTGTCTGCCCTGTTTATACAGTTGCTCTGGATGTACCTCTGCACCACCATTCACGACAATGTTTCCATTTTCAGAAAAAACAGCGTTGTGGCCGCCAAAGTCTTCCCTTGTTCTGACCATTCCAGCTAAGAAATCATCCTTGTTATCAATGCTGCGGATGCCCCTAATAACTCTTTCATTACCGTCCACCACGTCCTCACCAGTACCTGCGGTGTTCTTTCCCAACTTCAACTGTTTCCTGTGCCTATTGCTTCTCAGATTCCTCTCAAAATTGTCGATTACTCCTTTCTGTGTGTCCTCGATTATTTGTGAAGCTGTCTGGAAACTGACAGTGGCGTGAGCTAAAAACAGCAGTGAGCCACTGAACTGGAACACTTCTAGAGTTGTTGCCTTCCCCTTCTTTACACGTTCACCACGGCTGATGGCCCCGATACCAGCACCAGTGGCGCTGGCAACCGCTGAGGTGACGTCGAGAGTTCTGCGCACTATTTCTTCTGTCTTGCTCATCACCTGGCCATTCCTCGCCAGAATTGCTGCTCGACTCGCGGCCGCCCCAGCTGCCGCACCGAACACGTTGCCCGCCATAGAAAACCACGACTTGGCTGCCTGTGAAATATAAAACAAGATGAAAGTGATATACATTGGAAGTTGGAGGCATACAAAAAAATATCAGTACAAAATGTCAAACTGTGCGTTTACTCTGCCTGAGACGACCTCGTCGTCTACGGCACACTGATCTCCCTACGCCGTAGAGTGACCCGGAAAAATGAGGTATTCAGTGCTAAGTATCTTACCACCTAGCCAGTGATGTAAAAAATTGGCAATATAATGGAATCAACCTCGTAAACTAATGTCATACATGCCTGACAACCTCAATGAAAAACTTTACAAAACGTAATACATTTCTGTGCCATTTATCTTTAACACCCCACAAAGAAAAAATGAGAAAGGTGTACAAAGCAAATGAAGTTTGACACGAAACTACTTTAGCCAGCGTAATTGTCTTTCTGTAACTGTGTTCTTTACAAAGATATAAAAAACAGTACCGTTTTTAAGGCCGGACGGTACAGTCGTGGACAAAACGAGCGAGACCCCTCGCCTTTTCGTTACGCTGACCCGCCCATCTTTAAAGTCTGCTACACAGCATAACAGTCATGGCGATGAAGTGTTGCCAACATACTATGCACAGGCGTGAAATTTAAGAACCATCAGAAATTTGTCACTTTTCAATCATGGGTAAGACTATATTAATACTGATGAGTGTGTTGACCACAACTAAATATAAGATGTAAATAGAAGAAGAAACGCTAATTAGTATGAACTGTACTAATAAAAATAAATTTCAGCTTATCGAGATAACATAACTGTTTCAGTAAGACAAAGTACCCAGATCGTTACGAATTAGCAATATATAATGCCAATTCTGCCGCGAAATTGTCTGTATCAACGTTCAGACCAGTCATACTGCATTAACGTTGCTGACTTACCATGAAAGTGTGCAAATTTAGCAATGAGTGAAGATTCATAACGGAATTCAGTTAAAAATCATTCATTGCCACACTTAAGTCAATTCAATTATTGACAGAAGCGGAGAAAGTAGGCAGTAACAAGCATGAAATTATACAAGAGTTTCACATCGACATTCAGAATAAAGGTAGCAATAAAACGTATTGGGGCGCGAGAATTTCTTAAAATTCCTTTACTGGTTGTTTATCTGCCTCCATCGTGATTAGAACCGAAAATAAACCAGACCTCCCTTGCTGTAGCGAACACCTTTCACTAAGCTAGCAGACAACCCAGGCAAACAGCCCTCTATTATTACCCCAGACATGAATAAGCCGGCAATTTCGCAATGAAAATGGAAAAATGATCTGCAGTTTCTGTTAAATCTTTCTGTACTCAAAAACATGAATTGTCTACCTTTTGTCACCGCTTATGTGACACTCATTCTGGATGTTTATCGAAATAACAAAATACTGTTATTATCGAGTAAATTTAGTAGGATAATTCTGCGCCACCCCAGGAAATAAACGGCGACGTAGCTGCCAAACGTATTCTACAATGTTTCGAATTCTCCATTAGAGGAGCCACAGCCAGAAAACGTTCGTTAGCCTAAGTTTTCCTTAAGGTAGCTAGCAATTGGAATGCTCGCACATCTAAAACGCGGTGGCATTAATAGTGGGATCTGAATTACCACGCGTATAGGCAAATGGATTTTATTAGCGTTCCTGTAAACGTGATTTGGATCGAAAGTGTAGTTACGATTAATATGCTGCTGTATCGACTGCAGCTGGAACATTGCGAATAAAGAGAAGGGTAAATTGTTATGCGGCCCTCATCTTCAGTAATTGTGGTAGCTATTTTCGTTTTTAGGATTTCATCACGTAAATCGGTAAAAATGGAATCCTACTAGTCTCACTTTCTTGACCGTCTGTCTACCCAACCCTTAAAATCCGTCTACCTCGAGTACGGGTGGACATAATATGCGGAAATGCATAGCACTTCCTGCGGTGTACGGTCGCTTGGTGGTGTAAAAAAGCGAGCTGTGTCGACGCAATCTAAACATACGGCCGTTTATGTAAAGAAAATTTATCTGCAAGGTCAAAAATGGCTCTAAGAACTATGCCACCTAACTGCTTAGGTCATCAGTCCCCTAGATCTAGAACTACTTAAACCTACCTAACCTAACACATCCACGCCCGGGGAAGGATTCGAACTGACTGCTCAAGGAGCCGCGCGGTCCGCGATATGACGCCGTTGAACGCATGGCTAACCCGCGCCGGCAAGCTGTTAATATCATCTGGTGTTACTAAAACTTATTCACTTCTGGTGTGATTTTCTGCGCAGTTCATTTAAGAAAGAATAACTAAAGTATATTTGGTTTTGTGGATGAGGAAGGACGACTAATTCATTTCCCCTTGTCTTTATTCATGATGTTAGATTCGCAATCTGAGCATCCGTACTGTCCATAACCATACTTTAGATCCAAGTCATAGTCACAGATATGCGAAGGGAAGGGTCTCAAGACCGCGCGCAAGAGTTAAGGTGATACATGTCCAGTGTTTGTTTGTTGACCATCGAGTGGGGTGCTGGTGGCCGAGAACGACGCAGCCATCCGTATGGCTCATACGAGCCGGCCGCCATTTCTGAGGTGGATGGTCAAGAGAGGCAGTTTCACACCATGACGATGTAAAACATCACAGACACCTACATTTACAGTGTATCACTGTACCCCTGCTTCGATAGTACTGCATGGTGATGTTGGCCCAGAAGATCTTGATGTGGGGCATGTTAGCTTGGCCGGCCGGAGTGGCTGAGCGGTTCTAGGCGCTACAGTCTGGAACCGCGCGACCGCTACGGTCGCAGGTTCGAATCCTGCCTCGGGCATAGACGTGTGTGATGTCCTTAAGTTAGTTAGATTTAAGTAGCTCTAAGTTCTAGGGGACTGATGACCTCAGAAGTTAAGTCCCATAGTGCTCAGAGCCATTTGAACCATGTTACCTGGACCGTCCCACAGGCTGCTGACTTACCCTTGTCTCCGCCGTCTGATTACCGGTGAGAACCTCTTGGGCACTTAATCTGGACTACTTTATGCCATACTACCTCCGGCCTTTATTTGGTTAGGCAGTTAGGGTGATAAGTGGCAAGTATTTACCAAATGCATGTGCTCTATGGGCATTGGAATATGAATATTTGTTAAGCAGCTGTGTTAGTAGCAACGTGCAAACTAATGCAGTCGTGATTTACTTTGGTGTCAAATTATCGCTCTGGCTGTTTCGGGCTTTTGCTTGTTCCTGTTGTGCGACTTCTCGAATTCATGCGTAATTGATTTGCTGTTGTAATATGTTAATCAATTGCGTAGAAGCCTAGTGTAATAGTATAAGGTGAAGTAGTGTGGCAGTAGGCATGGGCACACTGGTGGATTGTAAAAGTTGATGTCTGAGATGTTTTACCTCAACCAGGTGTGACAGTCAGCGTCATTTTCCTGAAGTGTACCACTCAAACATAATTTGTACGGCTGGATGAATGCCTGCCAGTGTAGATTCAGCAAACTTCTCCGTTTAGTCTATTGCTTTGGGCGCTCTCATTTTATTTATTCTTAATGGTTAATGTCTCTGGTGAGCTGAGTAGAGTTTAGATTTCAAAATATTGTCGACTGGTTGACAATTGAAGCTCTTAAATAATTTAATTTTGCTTTGTTCTTATTAGAATCTTGCAATATACGCATGCAGCTCTTTTAAGAACCAAATTTTAGTGATTGTTTACACTCTTTGTTTTAAGGGGCAAGGTCCTTCATAATTTCGTAAAGTTTTGAAACTTAGTACCTGTACAACGATTCTGTGAAACTGTTTGCTAAGTACCACTGTTTGGAAATTGACTCTGTTGTTTGTTAAATAAATGTATAGATGGCTTAGTGACTACCAATCAAGAATCCTTGTGTCCAAGGTTAATCCACTCGAAGCTTAAATCGTCCTGTTACTAATATAAAACGCACCAAGGTCCACATGATGAGGGAGGTTTAAACCTTTGAAACGCAGTGAGGAGTTAAACAGTGACTGGTAACAGTAAACTTGTTATTTGTTATTTCTTTCAATATAAAGTTTTCTCTCGCCGAGAGAGAAAGAGAGAGAGAGAGAGAGAGAGAGAATGTAAAGTTGGGAATAAGCACTTATTCACAGCATTTGATTGCTAACAGTTTGTGGGTGCCCAATACATAGAAGGCCACACCAAGATAGTACAAACATCAAAAAAGTTTTGCATAACCTCGCTTCCCAGAGTTACGGAACCTGTAGAGAAAATTGGAATAGAGATGAATATAAACATCGTTTCCGCACTTTTCATTGCTCATGAAAACCACACATTGCATGTTGTACCACCATACAGCGAGACCTTTGGAGGTGGTGGTCCAGTTTGCTGTACACACCGGTACTTCTAATACCTAGGAGGACGTCCTCTTGCACTGATGCATGCCTGTTTTCGTCGTGGCATACTATCAAAAAGTTCATCAAGTCACTGTTGGTCCAGATTGTTCCACTCCTCAACGGCAAATCGACGTCGATCCCTCAGAGTAGTTGGTGGGTCACGTCGTCCATAAACAGCCACTTTCAGTCAATCCCAGGCATGTTCGATAGGGTATATGTCTGGAGAATATGCAGGACATTCTAGTCCACCGATGGAGTTATCATGTGCACGAAGGGGGGCGCGAATTTTCGTCCACGCCTCGCGTATATGCTTCCACTATGACTGCACTGTCGGTCAGAGGATGGCATTCACGTATCGTGCAGCCATTTCGGCGCCTTCCATGACCACTAGCGGTGTACGACTGCCCCACATAACACCACCCCAAAACATCAGGGAAACACCACCTTGCTGCACTCGCAGGACACTGTGTCTACGGCGTTCAGCCTGACTGGGTTGCCTGCAAACACGTCTCCGGCGATTGTCTGGTTGAAGGCTATAACATCCAAGATATATAGATTTTTTTATTACGAGTGGAATATGAAAGTGTGGATAATATACATTCAATTATGCAATTATTTCTTAAAAAGATGATAATTATTAAAACAGAGACAATATTTGTCTCACATTCTTTGTTAATCTATGTTATTCTTTTGTTTTGTTTTGTACCCTTTTGTCGTCTTCTGATGTACATCGCCGACGCAAGATGCGAATCGATTTGAGGTCCGTTAAATGAAAAACATTTAATGTAAAATTCACTTCCTCTTTTAATTATAATTTTGTATTAATTGTCCTATCATAGCTGCAAGAAGCACAGCCATTGTTAGTTGCGATTATATAGCAACTTTGTACTTCTAGTTGAAAATAGCATGGGTTTGTGTTAAACTAATTTTCAAAACAATTTAATAATTTTTTTATTGGTGGCATCAATTTAAATGATTAAATAGTTATTGGGAAAAGGAAAATCTCAATTAAAAAGGAAATCGTCTATCTTTTGTTGGCCGCCGTCTTAACTTTTATCACAGTGGCAAATTTAAATTACTTGAAACTGCAAACTTTCAATATACCGAAGTGTAAGAAATAAATGTGCACCGGTGGTACTGAACTCTATTTATAAAAGAAAATATTAATTGAATCAGACTGCATTTTCTAAGAACAGTGTTGATGGTATTTATTGTTGAACAAGACTTCATTGCTGATGTATGTGGCCGAAATTAAACTACGCACGAATCACAGAGAGAAATATTTCTGGTAGCATACGTCAGTGTTGTGTGCGGGTGGTATCCTGTGGTTCCCTTTCATGATCAATTTGCTAAGAATTATTAAATCCATCGAAGACAAAAATTATAAAAGCTCTGATGTACTTTCTGTAATTTTAGTGATATTAACACAGCTTACAGTCAACATTATTACATTGCGTCAGGTGGAATTCTTGTGCAATTTGAACAAAATAATTATCCAGGAGAAGTTGTAGTATGAATAATGCATTATACATGTGTATAATATTGTCAGTGTCATTTACAAAATCAAATCAATGCAACTGCAAAAAAAAAAAAAAAAAAAAAAAAAAAACAAAAAACAGAGTGAATTCAAACCGAACAGGGGCCACCAATGCATATTTGTTCATTTAAATGAAATAACAACACAAAAAATTTGTAATTTATTATAGGTATAAATGGGCACAACTTATTAATTCAACTTAAATTCAACACCAGCAGCCATAAGTGGTACAGATCCAATAAACCGGCTGTGAGAAAGTTACTACTAAATGCAAAAAAAAAAAAAAAAAAAAGAATTGCAGATGATTCCCTAGACCGATCTAAAGAGTTTTCAGTGTTTATATGTGTGTTAGTTATAAGATTATTTTGTTTTGATGTATATATGTCAGTGATATATATAGACTCGTTGTGTTATATTGTGTATAAAACGGTTAGGCCCAGCAAACTGGTTAAACCTAGTGAGGATACATAGGCAGAAATGATATCAGATCCTCCTGTAGAACAATCTGTTCACACTCCTACTCAGTCAGCGAATTTAATTACCGATGACAATTTTGTAGATGATGTTGCGACAGGTAGTGAGACTGAAGAGCTGCCGAAGCAAACTGGCACTCCACCAGTCAATCAGTTAGAAAATAGACACTATTTGTACTGACCCAGGGATACAAGTGCACAACCCACAAGCTATACCGTTGCAGGATATGTTAACAGCATTATTCGAAAAATTTACTATCCAGCAGAGGGAAGAAAGGGCTAGAGAGAGACAGGAACAAGAAATTAAAGACCAAGAAAGGAAAAGGAAATTAGTTGAAAATATCAACAACATATTTCTTAAAAGAGATGAAGAAATTGTCCGCCAGATGAATCAAACTTTAAACGAATGGGATAGTGCAATTACTAATCATGTGAAACAAGAGATCGATGCAGTGAAATCCTCGATCGAACCATTGGTGAACATTCCAGTTCAGGTTAGCAGCCTTCAAACTGATGTGGATAAACTTGAAAATAGATTCAAAGCTCTAGCCACAGCTGTCGAAACATTGCAGGAAGACATTCCTTCCGAAATTCACAGGCAAATCAAAACCGAGATAGCCAGAGCGATTAGCCTTAAAACCGTAACCCACAAAATCTGTCAGTATGCAGCAATAACAACACTGATGCTGACAGGCAAACGTACACAGAACGTTCTACACCGACTCTTATTGTTCCGCAAAGGAAACCAGACTTTGGTAATCAAATGATTTTGCCACAGCAATGCGTGACAACAAGAAACAATCATGATAACGAAGCAGAGTGTACTTGTAAAAAGGTAATTCCAACACCTGCAAATGATAGCAGTTCAATGCAACTAACAACTCTGATGCATGAAGAGAGTCTCATCAAACGTCGGCAGTTTCAGATCTTCAATGAAGAAAGCAAAAGAAACGTACACCCTGTTGTATTTATCCGTAATTTCAAAAGTGTTCTTCCAAAATCATGGTCAGAAGAACAAAAGACACAATTTGTGGTATCACATATCTCTGGTGATGCGTCATTATGGGCATTAAATGCAGCAGAAACTTATAAAATTTTTCATGACTTTGAAAAGGCGTTTTTAGATCAATTTTGGTCGGCGTCTATTCAAGAGCGACTTCGTAAAATAGTATACAATGCCGAAGTCTATAATCTGAAATCAGGTTCATTAAGGAAATATTTTGAAAAATATGTTAACATGACCATATACTGGGATGAACCAGTTACCACTAGAGATTTGTTGCGAGTACTAAAAGCCAGACTACCAATCCACATTAGAGAGAAACTGTTCAATGTTACAGACACCGACTTAAAAGAATTTCTGTCTGTAATCGATTCCTTGGATATTGTGCAGGAGGACGCCAGAAAAACTTCTTATGTCACCATCAATACAAACAGTCCGACGGAAAGAATTAATGGAATTCAAACAAGGGAAATTGGGGGGAAGCTAGTCATAAACAAAATAAAAATAAATCTTATGGAAACAGCTGTTACAACAATAACAGTAATAGAAACCAATACAACCAAGACTGTGGTTACAACGATAATAACAACAAGGGTTATAGGAAAGCCGAAGAATACCAACAGCCGAATGGTAATCCAAGGCAGCATCACAAACAGAATTCAATTTTTCATAGTGACATTTATAACCGAAAAAAACAGAATGACCACAGACCAGACTGTCCGTACAAAGATAAGCCAAAGAATATGCGCGGAGATAACGAATATTGGCGGCAACCAGGACCAAGCCATTGGCAACCGTCGCAAGGTTCTTTTAGTACAGGCCAGCCGGTAAACTATGTCCAAGCTATTCCGATGTCAAACAGCCAATATCCACCGTGGTGGGATACAAGCAGGCCACCTCCAACTACAACAGAAAATTCACAAAATGTGAAAATAACAAAGGTACCTTCTGATGCCAAACAAAATTCACAGAAGGCGACAAACTAATTGCGGTCCCTGTAGGCCTTCGCCAGGCGACCGAGGGCAACAAGGAAGGCAATAGGTCGAAGAAGCACAATATAAACATGATTCGATATCAGGATGGAAATAAATTAGAAGATGAGCTATATCAAGAACCTGTCATTTCTGATAAGGTAGAAAAGGAAATAATTAAAGCAAGTGTCAACGGGAGTATAAATGGGATACCAACTACAATTCTGCTCGATACAGGTGCAAATGTATCCGTAATGAATATGCAATTTTTCAAGAAGGTTTCTCAACTAGGAAAATTACCGATCTTACCCGTCGCAAATTGCAAGGTTATTGGAGCATTGGGAAATAAGACGCAAACCGTAAAGGTCCAGACACAGGCGGAAGTTACCTTAGGAAATGATCGCTTGACATGCACGTTCCTGTTGATAGATAACTTACCCGTACCAGTGGTACTTGGACTTGAGTTCCTTCGGGAAAAGGAAGGTATAATTAATCTTGCCCGGGGGATGTGTGATCTTAATCACCAACAGCTACCGATAACTTTGGTGTTGAATCTGGAGTTCAGTGCAAACCTCCAATTAATGCAAAAGGTACACCTTTCTGTCAGTAAACAGAAGATGTTAATGTAGAACCAAGAGCACCCGCAGATATGTAGTCTAAACCGAAATAACGATGTACCCAGCAATGCGAATGACATCGTGGCAACAACACAAGTAAAAATAAAGGAGACAACTTGCCTTAATACTTCTGAGGCTAAGCAATTGACCGAATTATTGTCTGAGTATCATAAAAGATTATCAGTATAAAACGAATGTATTCCCGCACAAGACCTATTGTAGAGCAGCTTACTCGGTTCCCTGGACGAAGAGGAAGGGGCTATATTGCCATAAAGACACGAAAAAATATTTGCAATAAAATGTTTGTATTTAGAAAGGACTAATATGAGGTGCTAATGTACCGAACATTAATAAATGTGATGTTTAGTTTTAGTAATGCAATGATATTATTTGTTTGTTAGTTTGTAGATTTACATGTCAAGTGTCACAATATAATATTCTTGAATTATTTGTGCAAGGAGTGATGAATCTCCATGATAAACTCATTTTAATAAAAGAAATCAGTATCTTCATAAAAGTTCACTTCAATAATATTGTATTAGATGTAATAAATTTCATTTCTTTTGTGGCTTATATATCAATGAAATGCATAAAATATATTAAAGGAGATTGAGTCATGTAGTCCCATACATGCAACGAGTGTTGGTCATGTGTGAGCTGTGTGATCGTGTCAGCCACCTCTCGAATAGTATCTGGCTGTGTACTAATTAATGTACACATTACAGTATGAATTTATATAAAATGACTTATCACGGACATTCCGGTTAAAAGAAGTCAAATATGGATCTCTGTCCCAAGAAATGGTAAAATATGTGTATTTGCCATGAACATGGAAATGTACTGTTATCTCGATTGTTCGAGAATGATCTAATGATCACAACAATGTAGCAGTTTCTTAAAGTTCTATACTGTATGATGGTTACGTAGCTGGATAAAATTTATATCTTGTTATTCAGTCATTGTAATGTGAAAATATGTGCAAATGTACCAGACCTCTTTTCATGAAAGGTGTCGTTTGCATATAGACTGTGTGTAAGTACTATGGACATGTACTCAGAGCAATCAGAAACTTGATCTATGTCTTACAGGAACTGCACAAAAGTCTAGTGGACATTGATTTATTTAGCGAAAAATGTGATCAAGAAACCTTAAGAACACTCATGAAGTGTCGAAGGTAACAGCAACGCTATGGACGTTAAGTTCTGTTGCCAATATTATCAGTTAAAAGGAACTTGTGACCTCTAATAATTCGATTCGGAGCGTCTTGGCGGGTAAAATATTATGTGACTGACTGTAGAGCCAGCCACGCCGCACAAAAACAATGCAATGCTGCCTTCACAGCGCGTCGCGAGAGAGAAAGTGTAATCACATTCTCCGAGTATACACAAAGCACGCTATGGACACGTGTGTGATTAACAGTGCCGTGATTGAAATGTGCATATTGTGATGAATTCCTAAATGAATCACTACATTGTATTGAACAGTGTCAAGATTCAGGACAAAATTAATTCCTTCTGTGTGAATGCGAATGATATGGACACTAACAAATTTTCTCCACAGGATGGTAAGAGTGTTTATCTTGTCACTGACACATATATTTTGACATTTCATGTACCCGTCTTGAACTGAATGTCAAGGCACAAGAGAATCCATAGCTGTTGCAGGGGTAGTTCCGGCCGGCAGCAGATCGCAATCACGGCGCAGCCAACGGCAGTTGCCGCTACGCCGACGCGGCCAGGGGCGGACCGGCGGCAATCACTACCTGACTGCATTCCGACGGGTCGATGTGGAAGAAATTTTTTGTCATACACAAGAAATATATTAAAACTGTTAAAAAACCATCATAAAACTTCAATGTATTTCGCACATATGACAGAAACATAAATTCGTGTTCCAGTTTGTACAATCTCGACTATGTCAAACCTGACAGTAAGTAGTAGGTGAACGTATTGTCTTGAAGCCCCTTGGACGGTTTTGATCCCGATTCTCCGATTCCAGCTAACCCGAATGGGGGGGGGGGAATAAGATAATCCGGGAAGTATCTGAAGCAATTTCCGAGGCAATACAGTCACGGAGTTTTTTTTTTTTTTTTAATTGCTCAATTCAAACACAATTTTCTGTGACAAGTTACATTGAAGTCAAATATTCGGACATTAATAACAATGAATCTTCGTGGATTATGTGGACTGATAAAAAAATGGGTGATGAGAAATAAAGATGGTGAATAAACAATTTTTTTAATCAGCCCAAGGGGCAATATAACATCCACGATACATATATTTTTTATTACGAGTGGAATATGAAAGTGTGGATAATATTCATTCAATTATGTAATTATTTCTTAAAAAGATGATAATTACTAAAACAGAGACAATATTTGTCTAACATCCTTTGTTAATCTATGTTATTCTTTTGTTTTGTTTTGTACCCTTTTGTCGTCTTCTGATGTACATCGCCGACGCAAGACGCGAACCGATTTGAGGTCTGTTAAATGAAAAACATTTAATGTAAAATTATTGTACTTTTATGATCATTTGCTGGTAAAAACAAATAGAGCCAAATGCGTTAAAACTATTTATGATTAATTATTGAAAATTCACTTCCTCTTTTAATTATAATTTTGTATTAATTGTTTTATCCTAGCTGCAAGAAGTGCAGCCATTGTTAGTTGCGATTATATAGCAACTTCGTCTGTACTTCTAGTTGAAAACAGCATGAGTTTGTGTTAAACTAATTTTCAAAACAATTTAATAATTTTTTTATTGGTGGCATCAATTTAAATGATTAAATAGTTATTGGGAAAAGGAAAATCTTAATTAAAAAGGAAATCCTCTATCTTTTGTTGGCCGCCGTCTTAACTTTTATCACAGTGGCAAATTTAAATTACTTGAAACTGCAAACTTTCAATATACCGATGTGTAAGAAATAAATGTGCACCGGTGGTACTGAACTCTATTTATAAAAGAAAAAATTAATCGAAACAGACTGTATTTTCTAAGAACAGTGCTGATGGTATTTATTGTTGAACAAGACTTCATTGCTGATGTATGTGGCCAAAATTAAACTACGCACGAATCACGGAGAAAAATATTTCTGGTAGCATACGTCAGTGTTGTGTGCGGGTGGTATTCTGTGGTTCCCTTTCATGATCAATTTGCTAAGAATTATTAAATCCATCGAAGACAAAAATTATAAAAGCTCTGATGCACTTTTTGTAATTTTAGTGATATTAACACAGCTTACAGTCAACATTATTACACTACGTCAGGTGGAATTCTTGTGCAATTTGAACAAAATAATTATCCGGGAGAAGTTGTAGTATGAATAATGCGTTATACATGTGTATAACATTGTCAGTATCATTTACAAAATCAAATCAAAGCAACTGCTAAAGGAAACAGAGTGAATTCAAACGGCAGATTACCATAGAGTATCGTATCATCCATATTCATTGCACTTGTCGATGCTGATGATACACAAAAACCGCCATAAGGCGTATGCGACACTCATCGGTGAAGAGAACGTGATGCCAATCCTGAGCGGTCCATTCGGCATGAGGCTGGTCCCATTTGTACCTCGCTGCATGGCATCGTTGTCTAAAAGGCAGACATCGCCATGGACGTCGGAAATGAAGTTGCGCATTATGCAGCCTATTACAGACAGTTTTAGTCGTAACACGACGAACTGTGGCTGCACGAAAATCATTATTCAACATGTTGGCGCTGCTGTCAGGGTTCCTCCGAGCCACAATCCGTAGATAGCGATTACCAATGCAGTAGTTGCCATTGGGCGGCGTGAGTGAGTTTTCTCATCGACAGTTCCTGTCCCTCTTTATCTCCCCCATGTTATATCTCTTTGGTTCACACCGAGACGCCTGGACACTACCCTTGTTGAGAGCCCTTCCTGGCACAAAGTAACAATGTGGACGCGTTCGAACAGCGGTATTGACCGTCTACGCATGGTTGAACTACAGACAACACGAGCCGTGTACCTCCTTCCTGGTGAAAAGACTGGAAATGATCGGCTGCCGGACCCCCTTCGTCTAATAGGCGTTGCTTATGCATGGTTGTTTGGATCTTTGAACAGTAAAAGGGACTGTGTCTGTGATTCAGTATCCACAGTCAACGTCTATCTGCATGAGTTCTGGGAACTGAGGTGATGTAAAACTTTTTTTGATGTGTGTAGAATAGAAACTTTCACAAGCTAGCATATCAACGAGGTACCTTGAGTTCTTTCGATTCGTGGCAAACCACGACAGCATGAGTCAACTGTTGAGGGGCCGCCATGTTTTGTTGAGAGATGTCAACTACAACAGATATTGACACTGAGTAGGTGGGCTGCAGTGTACTAAATCACGCCAGTTCTTGATGAAATGAGTGATACTATTTTCTTTCGGTCTTTACTTATCTATCTTCAGGCCCCAGATTCAATGCCAGTTAGAAACAGGTTAGCAACCATACCATCCTAAATCTTCTTCATAGCATAGGTTACATCCGTAGACCTGGGCATATCCCACGGCACAGAGATGTACATGGGGGCAAAATCACGACCATTAATAACACAGAAAGACACCGGGAATGAGGAGTATTAGCACTAACCGAAACTGTAGACTCGTCACTGGGAAGATTATTTCCAGAACAAATTACAACAGAGATGTTTTTTGATGCAGAAAGTACCATCTTGTCACATGTGAGAACATCATAAGAAAAATACAGCTGAGAAAGTAATCACTGTATACAGTGCTCGCACATCCCACATTTGCTGTATGGTACAACGACAAGGTGAAAAGCAAAAGAAAAGAATACAGAAAGAAGTACGGAAGTGACACCTAGAATCGTGGAGGAGGAGTCTGATGTAAGTGGACTAATGACAGTAGAAGAAACTATATAATCAAGAGATATGATGAAAGTAGCAGCACACTGGCATCAGCTGAAGTTTCCAACCAAAGAAATTTGTGACTGCATGCACCATATATAAATTGAACGTATGCAGTAGAAATCACTGTTTTACATGACATTTTACCTCCATTCAGCGCTTACACGTGTGGGCATTGAGTCTCACAAATCTTGCAAGCAATTGGAAGTAAATACGGATGTCCGAGCGTTACCACACATACAAGAGCGTGAATTGCTCGGTATGGGGAAGTGTATATACACTGACAGAAAAAACGATCGCAATACGAAGTAGTAGTTCTGCGCCATAAACGGAAGATGGTAGGCGTGTTTATACATCTGAAAGATCATGCCTATTTGAATTTCGCACTCGTTGCGTAAGAGTTGCGCTAGTAGTGCCGCTATGACGATGCAAATCTGGTTTGCTTAAAATACGCGGCGTTAGTGTTACTGACCTCTGAGATTGGGCTTGGTGAGTTTAAGCCAATCAAGAATACCTTTACCATTGCAACACCGCACTGAGTTTGGACGAGGTGGTGTAATAGAGCTACAGGAAGCTGGATGTTCCTTCCGTGACACTGCAGAAAGACTTGGCATGACTGTAGGCTCTGTCTATTATTTGTGGTCATGAGAATTTGTAAACGCATTAAGACCGCGCTCTAGACCGCCACGTGGCACTACCAACGTAGAAGACCTTCGTGTTCGGAATTTTAGCAGCCATTGGCACCACAGTGACACAAGCAGCTGCTACAGAACGGTTATTTCAAGGACAGCTCCGAGCCAGACGCACTGCAGCGAGCACTCCACTGGCCCCAAACCACGGCCACTTGCGACTTTAGCAATGTCAAGCGAGAACTCACTGGAGGGCAAGGTGAAGGAAGGTCTGCTGTGTTTTCTGATGAAATCTGCTTCTGTGTCGGTACCAATGATGGTCAAGTGTTGGTCAGAATGAGGCGAATAGAGAGCTGTCTGTCTGTGTGCTAGACACACGGGATCTACAACTAGACTTATAGTCTGGGATCTACATCTACATCTACATCTACATTGATACTCCGCAAGCCACCCAACGGTGTGTGGCGGAGGGCACTTTACGTGCCACTGTCATTACCTCCCTTTCCTGTTCCAGTCGCGTATGGTTCGCGGGAAGAACGACTGTCTGAAAGCCTCCGTGCGCGCTCTAATCTCTCTAATTTTACATTCGTGATCTCCTCGGGAAGTATAAGTAGGGGGAAGCAATATATTCGATACCTCATCCAGAAACGCACCCTCTCGAAACCTGGCGAGCAAGCTACACCGCGATGCAGAGCGCCTCTCTTGCAGAGTCTGCCACTTGAGTTTATTAAACATCTCCGTAACGCTATCACGGTTACCAAATAACCCAGTGACGAAACGCGCCGCTCTTCTTTGGATCTTCTCTATCTCCTCCGTCAACCCGACCTGGTACGGATCCCACACTGATGAGCAATACTCAAGTATAGGTCGAACGAGTGTTTTGTAAGCCACCTCCTTTGTTGATGGACTACATTTTCTAAGCACTCTCCCAATGAATCTCAACCTGGTACTCGCCTTACCAACAATTAGTTTTATATGATCATTCCACTTCAAATCGTTCCGTACGCATACTCCCAGATATTTTACAGAAGTAACTGCTACCAGTGTTTGTTCCGCTATCATATAATCATACAATAAAGGATCCTTCTTTCTATGTATTCGCAATACATTACATTTGTCTATGTTAAGGGTCAGTTGCCACTCCCTGCACCAAGTGCCTATCCGCTGCAGATCTTCCTGTATTTCGCTACAATTTTCTAATGCAGCAACTTCTCTGTATACTACAGCATCATCCGCGAAAAGCCGCATGGAACTTCCGACACTATCTACTAAGTCATTTATATATATTGTGAAAAGCAATGGTCCCATAACACTCCCCGGTGGCACGCCAGAGGTTACTTTAACGTCTGTACGACAGCAGGAGCACTCTCTTGGTTATCCCTGGCACCCAGAATTCAGGTTTGTACGACTGTCGTGTTGCCACTGATGTACAGCTTTCCAGTTGGTGTTCCCCAACAGGACAACGCTCGCCCGCGACACCGACGAAGTACAAAAGGTATGCAAATCCAACTCACAAAGTGACATCGGGCACCCGTGAAACACAATGCATGCACGTTTTCAAGCTTGCGTTCAACAGTCTGGCGTTTACTTCGGTTATTAATGTAGCAGAATTTCTCATTTGTCAGGTTTTACGCCGCTCTTATACTAACCTGTGATCTTGCAGTGTTAATCACGTGAATGTATTACTCTACATTAATCATTCTTGAGTGCTGTGATTTTTTCCGTCACTGTATAAAATTACACATCTTAACACACACGTTGAAGGAATCCCAACATACTGCTGAAGTACACTTAGCAATTGGAGGTCGACGCCTTGAGACGATGTTCGATACTATCGGTGTTTACGTCCCACATTGGTTTCTGCCGTTATTTCATGCTGTGTTTCTTGTCTGTCAGCACCGACAACGCTACGTAAACGTCACTGCTCACGGTAGTTAGCCGAAGACCCTCGGCCACTGTATTTTCCGTGGTGAGAAGTAATGTTTGGAAATAGGTATTTTCGACACACTCCTTGTAGTGTTGATCTCTGAATATTCAATTTCCTAGCGATTTCCGAAATGGAAAGTCCTATGTATCTGGCTGCAACTAACATTCTGCAGTTGAACTCTTCATTGTTGTGGTGCGGCCATAATCACGTAGGAAACTTCTTCACAAGAATCACCTGGGTACAAATAACAGCTTCGCCAGTGCACTGCCCTTTCACACCTTGTGTACGCGATACCACAGCCATATGTGTATGTGCATACCGCTATCCCACGACGTTTGTTTATCTGGTTTTATGGTGCATAAGAAACTAGGGTCATACGTCCTAACGTCAGAACTGTAAAACACGCTGGCACTGCCTTCTGTGAGTGAATGTTGTTTATTTATTTTGTTTTATGGCGCAGAAACAACTATGGTCGTACATGTACGTGTCATAAGTGCACAATGCGAAGGCAAAGAGAGGAGTCAAAAACGACTACACATTAATTCCAAAAGACGGAAGATGACAGCTAGAAACAGGGACGCAGAGAGAAACAGAGGCTATAAAGTAAAAACTAAATGGCCTTCGCCATACTACGCGACGGATAAAAGCAAAACGCGATCGACAGCACGCGTGTCGTTCGCTAAAACAGCCGATTACTCAGACACAGACACCAATGACAACGTAAATGGTTTCATCAGGAAATAGCGAACGGTTAAAGGTTGAAAGCAATGAGCACAAAGTGGTTGGGGAGCACCACTGAACAAATGGTGATGGCTAGAAAGATAATACCCAATACACAACCTAGCTAGAATGCTCTCACTGTGAGACGGCCGACTGGAGATTGAACAAGCTGCTAGGAGAGGCTTAATTCCTCGGAGGTCGTTGCTATGAAGGGAGAACTAGTGGTGTTGCCAGAGTTACACCATCTCCTGACAGACGGCAACACAGAGATCATCGGAGGAAATATAAGAACTAGTGGGCTGAGGTACGAGGATTCAGCTTTGACAGCAGCGGCCTCGTTTCCTGCCAGACCGACGTGATCAGGAACCTACATAAACATCACAGTGGTTCCATAGAGAGTGAGCAAATGACAGCTTCCCTGGAAGCTGGATGGGTGATGTACAGCACACAGACGCTCTGAAGGGCATTGACTGAGTCGGAGCAAATACAGCTGTAAAGCCTGTGTCGCCAGCTGTACTGCATGGCCTGTTACAGGGTGACAGTTCTGTTGTAAATACGGAGCAGTGTTCCAGAAGCCAACACAGAAAAACATCGGTGTCAATGACAAAGGCACATCCGACGCCGCGGTCAGTTTGAGAGACATCAATGTACACAAACCTGCTATCACTAGGGTCCGTGAAAACGTCATGAACTGAAGGTGATACAGCAAGGATGAAGTAGTGTCCTCAGGAAGCAAATGAAGGCCAAGGTGAACACGAGTCGCCACAAGAAGTCAAGGAGGTGAAGGTTTCCCACCCACTAGGAATGTTGCAGGCAGCGTGAAGTTAAGCTACTGGAGCAAAGCCAAAACTGAATTCCAGACGTAACAGTAGAAGGACGCGCCCCATACTGCTGATCAAAGTAATCATCAAATGAGGCGGCATAGGATTTATGGCAGACAAATGGAGAGCACATCTGCTGAGGAAAAAGTCAAGGCAGTAGGACTGAAGTAGGTCGGTAGCTCCTGCATACAGGCTCTCAACAAGGATAGTGTAAAAGGCACCAGAGGCTAAACGGATGCCATGATAGTGGATAGTATTGAGAAGGCGTAAGAGGGATGGACGTGAGATGCACAAACGAAACACCCATAGTCTAGTTTCAGATCGATGAGAGAGGAGTAAAACTGGAGGCAAGTCATTCGATCTGCTCCCCAGGAAGTACCTTTGAGGGCAGGTGGGACACTGAGGAACCGCATACAGTGGGCTGCCAAGTAAGACACATGGGAGGACCAAGAAAGTTTCCTACCATGCAGGAGCCCGAGATATTACGCAGGTTCAAAGAACGAAAGAGCAACACCGTCAATATGTAAAGACTGTAGAAGAAACTAATTGCGCCACCAGAAATTCATACAAATGGGTCTGTCAGTGGAAAAACGAAAGCCATTGTAGATACTCCATGAGTAAAGACGATCGAGGCATCGCTGAAGACGCAGCTCAATGAGGTAGGTCCATGGACAACTGCAACAGATTGCAAATTCGTTAACAAAAAGGTAGGCGGAGATGCCAGGCGGGAGACAGGTCATCATAGGGTTAATGGCGATAGCGAAGAGGACGAAGCACAAGGTGGAATACTGAGCCACACAGTTTTCGTGGATAAAGGAGCCCGACAAAGCAGAACCCACACACACTTTGAAAACCCGGCCTTTTAAAATTTTCTGAAAGAAACGGGGAATGCGGCCTCGGAAGCCCCACATTTGGAGAGTACAGAGGATATCAGTTCTCTAGAAGGTGTAGTAAGCTTTCTGCAAATCGAAAACACGGCAGCAGTCTGGGATTTCCGCAGAAAACCATTCATGATATGGGTGGACAAAGTGATGAGATGGACAACTGTAGAACGGCACCCTCTAAATCCAAATTGTGCAGTGGTTAGTATTTCCCGAGACTCAAGAAACCATACCAGCCAGACATGAATCCTACATTCCATCACCTTGCAAACACAGCTGGTGAGAGAGATGGGGCGGTAGATGGAAGAAAGGGGTTTGCTCTTACTGGGCTTAGGTATGGGTATGACTGGCTTTACGCCAGCGTCTGGGAAACGTGCCCTCTGCCCAGATGCGGTTGTACGTATGAAGCAGAAAGTGTTTGCCCATAAGAGAAGGGTGCTACAACATCTGAATGTGAACATCGCCTGGACCTGTAGCACAGGACTGAGATGAAATGAGAGCGTGAGCTAGCGCTCTCATAATGAAGGTGGCATTGTAACACTCACGACCCTGACTAGAGAAAGGCAACGGCCGAGCCGACCCAGCTCGTTTCCAATGGAAGAAGGAAGGTTGATAGCGGGAGGAGCTCGAAATCTCCGCAAAATGGCGGCGCAAGGTGTTGGAGAGAGCAGTTGCATCTACGGTGACATCATCTGCTACTATCAGGCCCGAAACTACGGAATGGATTTAGGTTCCAGACAGCTGTCTGAGGTTGAGCCACACAATGGATGAAACATAGGAACTGTTAAAAGAACTAGTAAATGAAATCGAACTAGCTTTTCTGCTCTCACGAAGAACGCGAAAAAACTGCACACAACTGTTTGTAACTAATGCAGTTTGCTATCGTAAGACGACGGTGTAAATCATGGAGAGCAAGTCTCGGAGCGCGAACTGCGTCACATATTCTACCTGTTCATCTCAACTGAAGAAATGTTGTCCTTCGAAGGGAGGAGTAAAGCCACCACTCCGCTTTAGGACGCTGCCATTTGGGTTTGAACGTAGGTGGGGTACCTATCATCAAGCTGGTATCGCACGAGAAATGATCGCTCGAATACGTGCCACAGAGAACAGACCACACGAGACGATGGACAAGCTGAGCACTGCAGAAGTATGGGTCCGACTAGGAATAGGTCTGCATGGAATCTGGAAGGAGTGTGGGTGCTGTGTTAAGGCAGAAGAAGTTGAGGTGATAGAGAGGGTCAGCCAAGACGGCACCTGTTGTACAAGTTCTGGGAGAACCCTAAAGCGTATGGTGCACATTAAAGTCACCAAGCAGCAGAGAGGGGTGAGACAGCTGCCCAAGAAGCTGGAGGCAGAGTGCCCTGGTGGCATCGAATGACAGAGGGATGTAAACAGTACAAAGGGAGAAGATCAAGTGAGGAAGGGGAAGGGGAACTGCAACAGCTTGAAGACAGGTTGTTCAGGATATGGGTTGACTATGAACGTCATCGCGTAGGAGGAGCATCTCCCACATGAAATGGAACGTCGTCCTCAGGGAGTGGGGGGGGGGGGCTGGGAGGAGGTCAGAACGAGCCAAGGAGAAGTGCGATAGCTCAAAGTGGTGGTGAGGATGCAATTTTGTTTCCTGAAGGCAGAGAACAATTGGACACTGAAATTCTAAGAGCAACTACTAATCCTCTTTGTTGGATCAAAGGACAGGAGCATTCCACTGGAAGGCAGTCATGACGAGAAAAAACTGAAGGCATGTCACATCTGGGGCTGCCTTCGAAGACTCGCTGCTACAGGGCACAGAGGCAAGAGGATCCTGCTCCGTGAGGTCTACAGAAACGTCGGCATTCTTCTGTCGGCCCGCAGACTCCAGGGCAGAAATACAATTGGTACTGTGCACCAGTGACACGGAGGTCTTGCTGGATGAGGGTATCACGTAGCGACACCGTCTAGGACTATCTTCGAGCCGTCAAAAGAGGAGACCGTTTGCCTTTGTTTGACTTCTTGGAGAATGTACGCTTGGCAGAGGTAGACTCAGATACCGGTAGGCTGGAGGGACGTAGTAAGTCTTCACGGGCGTATTCCTTCTGTTCTTCCCCATCTGTTGGTTGTGTAGTTGGTGACTTGGAAGGGTGTTGCATAGCTGGAGGAGGAGATGGGGACACTACCGTCACGCTGGGCGATTTCACAGTCGCAGATCGCATGTCTGCGTGGCCATGTCCTTCGTCGAGCAGCCTAGTTACAATTTCACAACAGAAATAATTCAATGTTCTATGGGCTTCGACACAGTAGGGATACCCATCGAGAAGCGAAGTTGCAAGCAGTTGTTGTGCTTGAGAATCAAAAATAATCTCCAAAAGTGGAGTGTCATTGCGTAAACCAGAGCAGGATTTTACAGTGCCAGCAACTGCTTTAACACCTTTCTGAGTAATAAATGAAATTCCTGTAGATGAACCCTGACTGTCTTCAGTTCATGAAACCACGAGGAACCTGGATGCAGCTAGGAGTGTCTTTGAATCGTTGGCCTCATTCCGTTTACGTTTCGTAGCGGTTGACAGTGAAGACTATTGGCTCATTGTGAGAAAATCCACGTGATTCCCAACGTCACCGATGGCGCCCTCCAACCAGCTGGGGCCCCTTCAGAAGGGGGTGCACGTAGCTCAGGCAATCACCTCTCCCTGGTCGTGACCTATACCAGGGGGCAGATGTGAACCCTACCTAACGACCCGGGGTTTGGAATCACGCATTACACAGTCACCTGTAACACGCCATACGCATGGGCCAGCTTTCAGAAGCGTCCAGGGAGGAAGACGAAAAGGAGGGACCTCAAACGCCTTAGTGGAAGAAGGATAGGAGAAGGTGAACGAAGAAAGAAAAAAGGAATGAAAAACAGCGGAGAGTGTCCTGATATTGACTACCGAAGATGCAGAATACATTTCCAAAAGTAGCCCAGACATTTTCCCCGAGGAAGGGGAATAAGAACAGCAAGAGGATAGACACGCAGAATTGAAGGAGAAGATGCTGCAAAGGCTAGAGCGAAGCACGAACCCGCGAAAGACCGGCGAGCCCTTTGGGGGGCATGAGTTCTGTCACCTCAGTGTAAGGATTTCATAAAGCTTTCGTAATCAGTCAGCTATTAGTCTCTGCCTATCTACTGCCACATACATTCATCTGAATCTGCATATTGCCGTCTAATTTTGGTCCTCGTCTACCAATTCTCTCTCCACGCTTACATCCAATACCTAACTTTTCGTTGATGGCTCCAAACATGCGGCACGCGTGACGGTATCCTTGCCCCTGATGGACACCCGCCGTCGTTACTGAAGAAGACGTATAGCTAGTCATATCTGACGACCTATTCCAGACGCTCGTACCTTCGTTAACATTCTGCAGTGGATCACAATGTCAAATGCTTTCCACAAATCTAGAAAAATGGAATCTAGCCTGTAGCTCTTCATCCATATGTCACAGTATATCACGTGGGAAAAGGGCAAGCTGAGTTTCACATGAGCAGTGATTCTTAAAACCCTGCCGATTCGTGGAGGAAAGCTTCTCGGTCTCAAGAAGTTTTATTATATTCGAAATGCGAATGTGTTCAACGCCTCTGCAGCAAACCTATCTTAGGAATATTCGTCAATAATTTTGCAGGTGCATTCTTCTACTCTACTTGTACAGAACAGTCACCTGCAGTTTTTTTCATGTCACTTGGGACTTCGCGTTAGGCGAGAGATTCGCCATTTACGCAAGCTAAGAGGCCAGTACCGTACTCTTCGTAAGACCGAAAAGAGGTCCCATCCGGGCATAACGGCCTATTTGTTTTCAACTTTTTCAGTCGTTTCTCTACGTCAGGGTTGCCTATTATTACAGCCTCCATAAGGGAGTCTGAGTGATTGTCAAACGACTTTGTGCAATTCTCTTGCGTGAACGATTTCTTAAATGCGAAGTTTAAGATTTAGGCTTTCGTTTGACTATCTTCAAATGACGCACCAGACGGGTCAAGAAGGGACAGAATGGAAGCCGTAGACCCACTTATAGATTTTTAGTAGGGCTAAAATTTCCCTGGGTTCTCATCCAGACGTATTGATGCGCACGACGGCGGAAGCAGTAGTATGCTTCGCACATTGATCGTTTCACAGATGCCTGAATCCCTGATAACCTTTGCCTGCCGCCTTCTGAGCGTTCTCGTTTGAATCGAGAGTGCAACTGCCTTTTGATTCTTCAGGGTCGTTCTTACTCGCCCTTAATCAGCTTACAACGCGCATTGTTCTCCACACCACGATTTCCAGTCTTTTTAAATTTTCCTCTACGTCCATCTACTGGAAGGAAGTGATGTTATTTCAATGAGTGAGATGTTAACAACTGTTTGTCTCCTCTCTTTAGCAGACGTCCTCTCCTAACTTCCTACGCTAATTTATTAACTTTCGTGACCACAGTTGCTATAATGAAAACACGATCGTTAATCCTTTCTCTACTGTCGCTGCCTATAAGGTCCGATCTGTTTGTGTTTACAGGGTCTAAGTTGTTTCCATTGTATTGGGCCACTGAACTAGGTGCTCAATGCAGCTTTCAGAAAACGTGTTCAAACATACTTCGCAAGACTGTCTGACTGTACCCCTGAGATACATGCATAGATGTCCCATTCGACACTCGGTAAGTGACATTGCCCGGAACTAGTATTACACGATCTTGGTATTTACGCACAACTGACCGTAAACTTTAGTCGTTACAAAAATTGTAACAGCGGAATCGGGCTCCCGGTGCAAATATCCCTCAACTTTGTTTCTCCTCGAGCTGTTATATGTTACTAGAGAACTCCACTATCGCCCTGAAATTAGACATCAAGGGAGAACACTTTTCGCAACTACACTGAAGACTGTCCATCCTATAATGCCTGATCTGCCTTTCCGATACACGTCCCACGACTCGCTACATATATCAGTGCGTTTAATTTGAGGTTTCAGCCAGCTCTCGGTCTTAAGAATTCTTTGACAGTGGGAATTTCCTGGAGGGTTGTAAATGGGGAAACTAACGGCTACTTTGGACATGACGTTGCAGGCAGCGTCTTCAGAATAATTTGAGTGAGAGAAGTTCTTAGAGGCCTGTAAATGCGGAATCTTTGTTATGACTACTTGGACAATTTATGGATAGAATTTTGACTGTCGCTTTCCTTTCTGCGTATCGACTGGTGAGTCTTCATAAGAGTACCTCAAACTACCGCCTAGCCTGAATAATCGCCATGTGTATTGTCCAAGTACTGTGCTGCCCAAGTTGCTACTTCCTCTGTCTAGTTCACGCCTGACCTATCAAGCCGAGTCCTACAAACCTCCACCCTGCAAAGCATGTCTAGGAATCTGTAAGCCAAGGCTATTGCAGCGCCGGCCAAGCTTTTGGCTGTGAACCTCCACTCGGCTCCAAACTGAAGGACATCGATCAAGTCTTGGAACAGTGCTGTGGAATTCGAGTTATGCTTGAAGAACCTGAGTGAGCAGCAGCTTTCACCATATTCGCCAGCTGCGTGTCTGAACTGGGGTTGCCCTCAGAACCCCTTACGACAGATATAATTTTTGCCAACGTGAGCCACAAGTTGTAGAAGAGTGCATCCTGCAGGCTTAATAGCCACAGACAAAGCCGGACCCCAGACCTTGCATCAGGCCGTCAGCGCACATACCGAGTGCACATTCGCTTTCTTTCCAGCCCACAACAAATGGAGTTTCAAAAAACTAGCAAGTACCTGTTCACTGACCCTGCTGATGGAACAGCCAATTGTTCTCCAACAGGGCGAATGGGCGAGACCAGGAAGTCGGAGTCCACATTGGTACTGAGGCACAACAAGCGATGTATCACTGGAAAGATATAGAGGCGAGCACGTGTGGCAGGTCTTAACCCAGTTCACTGCTAGTAGCGCCATGTCACTACAATGTCTCTGTGCGTAGCACTCAAGTATTGCACCATAATTTAAGAATGGAATTAAAAGTTAAAGTGGCTTTTCCAAATTTCGCTAGCATGTGCTTTAGCATAATAATTTGTAAACGGTCAAATCTCAGAATGGTCAGGTCAATATTTTCCCTAAAATACATCGTTAAAGAAAAAATTAAGTGCCGCTAAATAACAAAGCTAGAAACCCAAAAATTGGACACGATGAGCAGATGTATGTCAAAATTAACTAGTGCAAGTCCCAACGTGATTAAAGCAATACTTTGGTCAAAACGCGTGTTTTAAGAAATATTGAAGGCGCTAGATATTAGAAATTTGAAAATTTGTATGAAGCTTCAGTTCAACATACAAACTTTAATTATGTAACCCCATTGGTATACCTCTAATAGTTCTCGAGTTATTCGCAGAAAACTAAATTTTGTAGTAGGTCAAGTACCTGTTACATTAATGCTACAAAGTTCTGGTTAAGGCATGTGATGAAACCTACTGAATAATAGAGCTACAACAAATTTCAAGGCCTGGATGCAAATAACAAAAACAAGGTCTCTTAAGGATGTAATTCAGAGGTCAGGTTCTGTTAGTTCCGTTCTGAAAATTCTAGACGGCAAAGTTCAAATGCAGGCGAGCTAAAACTTTTCCTGTTATTTTAACCAACTTAACTCCATGCATACAAAAATTATGAAGATTCTAAATTTATACACAACAGTCTTATAAGGTTTGTGTACGAGAAAGCGGCCGTTTAGAGACTGCTACAGTGGGAATAGGGCGGATGACAGCAGGTGTTCCCTTGGCCGTCCACCGTACCACATATATAAATACAGCCCGAGACACAAGACTAGGTTTCACTTGGCACCCAGCCACTGTACGACTCGCGTCAGCCAAACACCGGAGTGCACGCTGCCTCGCATGACGTCAGAGGCAGGCTGTTCCTAAACGTATATTCAGTAATAATAGGAAGTGAAATCGTGAGGGCCGTACACCGTCCTGGGTCCCTTAGATTTCGTGGAAATAACCGTTAATGTGCCACCTGTAAGGTAAACAAATACGCGTCGCAATTTGTGATACTGATTTTTCCACCTTCGTGACGAGCAATTATTCTGATTAGCAGAAGTCGTGGCGAAACACATTTAACAGTAACTTACAGTAGAAGTCTGTGCTGTTTAAGATAGATGTACTGCCAGCATGAATGTAATGAATATTAGAGTGTTGTGAAACTTTACCAAATATATGTATGAATTAGAACTCAAAGTTTTCATTTACAATCATAGTCCTGATCCTGTGGAACAAATAGAGAATAGAAACATTTCTTTCAGTGGGCCGGACAAGAATGTGGATTTGCAGACTGAGAACGATGGTCATCGCTTTTTCGCTGACAAAAGAAATAATTTCTAGGCTCTCTTAAACGATGGCGAACAATATTTACAACAATTCCTATTTCCTCCTACGATTTATGATTTATTATCAATATTATTATTATTATTATTATTATTTCTTTCCTTTCTCAGACGTTATGTCTGGTTAAAAATGAAAAGTGACGAGGACCTTCATCAGGCGTGACTTCCTTTTAACTGTACAGTATATGTTACATTGCATTTAGGAACTTTCGGGTAATTGAACATGTATCAGTAATTATAGATTTCTGTAGTTGTATATATACATTTGGATGTAGCTGTATTGCATTGATGTACTGGTGGATATTGTGTTGTATGACTCCTGTAGTTGATAGTATAATTGGTATAATGTCAACTTTATCCTGATGCAACATGTCCTTGACTTCCTCAGCCAGTTGGATGTATTTTTCAACTTTTTTCTCCTGTTATCTTCTATATATTTGTTGTATTAGGTATGGATATTTCGATTAGTTGTGTTAATTTCTTCTTTTTTTGGTGAGTATGATGTCAGGTTTGTTATGAGGTGTTTTATCTGATATAATGGTTCTATTCCAGTATAATTTGTATTCATCATTCTCCAGTACATTTTGTGGTGCATGCTTGTATGTGGGAACGTGTTGTTTTATTAGTTTATGTTGTATGGCAAGCTGTTGATGTATTATTTTTGCTACATTGTCATGTCTTCTGGTATTTTCTCTATTTGCTTGTATTGTACATCCGCTTGTGATCTGATCTGTTTCTATTTGTTGTTTGCAAAGTCTGCATTTATCTGTTGTGGTATTGGGATCTTTAATAATATCCTTGCTGTAATATCTGGTGTTTATTGTTTGATCCCGTATTGCAATCATGAATCTTTCCGTATCACTGTAGATATTGCCTTTTCTTAGCCATGTGTTGGATGTGTCTTGATCGATGTGTGGCTGTGTAAGATGATATGGGTGCTTACCATGTAGTGTATTTTCATTTTTCAATTTACTTTCTTCGTATCTGTTGATGTTATGTGATCTAAAGGGTTGTAGAAGTGGTTATGAAATTGCAATTGTGTAGCCAATGTATTTATATGAGTGATTGCTTTGTGTATTTTGCTAGTTTCTGCTCGTTCTATAAAAAATTTTCTTAAATTGTCTACCTGTCCATAATGTAGGTTTTTTATGTCGATAAATCCCCTTCCTCCTTCCTTTCTTCTTAATGTGATTCTTTCTGTTGCTGAATGTATGTGATGTATTCTATATTTGTGGCATTGTGATCGCGTAAGTATATAGAGTACTTCTAGGTCTGTGTTACTCCATTTCACTACGCCAAACCAGTAGGTCAATATTGGTATAGCGTAAGTATTTAATGCTTTTCTCTTGTTTCTTGTTGTCAGTTCTGTTTTCAGTGTTTTTGTTAGTCTGTGTATACTTTTCTTCTAGTTCTTCTTTAATATTTGTATTATCTATTCCTATTTTTTGTCTGTATCCTTGATATTTATTGGCATCTGTTTTTTCCATCGCTTCTAAGCAGTCGCTGTGGTTATCCAATATGTAATCTTCTTGTTTAGTGTGTTTTCCCTTGACTATGCTATTTTTCTTACATTTGTCTGTTCTAAAAGCCATATTTGTATCACTGCTGAATACTTCTGTTATCTTTAGTAATTGGTTGAGTTGTTGATTTGTTGCTGCCAGTAGTTTTAGATCATCCATGTATAGCAGATGTGTGACTTTGTGTGGGTATGTTCCAGTAATATTATATCCATAATTTGTATTATGTATCATGTTGGATAGTGGGTTCAGAGCAAGGCAGAACCAGAAAGGGCTTAATGAGTCTCCTTGGTATATTCCACGTTTAATCTGTATTGGCTGTGATGTGATATATTTAATTTGTTTGGATACAAAGTGTAATTTTCCAATTTTTCATTACTACATTTAGGAACTGTATCAATTAAGAATCTACTTTGTATATTTCCAATATTTGTAGTGACCATGAGTGGGTTCAAATGGCTCTGAGCACTATGCAACTTCTGAGGTCATCAGTCGCCTAGAACTTACAACTAATTAAACCTAACTAACCCAAGGACATCACAGACATCCATTCCCGGGCAGGATTCGAACTTGCGACCATAGCGGTCGCTCGGCTCCTGACCCATGAGTGGGGTACACTATCAAAAGCTTTTTGGCAATCAATGAATGCGTAGTGTAGCGACCTTTGTTTAGTTTTAGCTTGATATGTCACCTCTGCATTTATTATCAGTTGCTCTTTGCATCCTCGTCCTCCTTTGCAACAGCCTTTTTGTTCATTTATAATTTTGTTCAGTGTTGTGTGTGTCAATTTCTGTGTAATGACTGAAGTTAATATTTTGTATATTGTTGGTAAGCATGTTATGGGGCGTTATTCCGCTGCGTTTGCTGTGTCTGCTTGATCTTTAGGTTTCAGATAAGTTATTCCTAGTGTAAGTGTATCAGGGACTGTGTTTGGGTCTGCACAACTTGACTAGAAGAAGGGATCGGTTGGTAGGACATGTTCTGAGGCATGAAGGGATGACCAGTTTAGTATTGGTGGGCAGCGTGGAGGGTAAAAATCGTAGAGGGAGACCAAGATATGAATACCCTAAGCAGATTCAAAAGGATGTAGGTTGCAGTAGGTACTGGGAGATGAAGCAGCTCGCAAAGGATAGAGTAGCGTGGAGAGCTGCATCAATCCAGTCTCAGGACTGAAGACCACAACAACAGATGTGAATGTGTTGAGGTGAACTTCTTTAGCCAAAAATTTGCTATTTTATCTTTTCCAGGGGCTTTCCAATTGTGCATAGAATGAATTGCTTGGGTGACTTCATGTTGCAAAATTATCACTTCAGGAATATGTGGTATCATCTAGTGTGTGTCTATTTCTGCTTGTACCTACCGTGCACGTCTGTTATGTTGTACCAGGTTTGACCATATGTTGCTCCAGAAGTGTTCCATGTCTGTTATGTTTGGTGGATTGTCAATTTTAATGTGTGAGTTATCTATTGTTGGTAAAAGTTCTTTTGGTTTGTGTTGAATGTTTGGTTTTGTTTCCTTCTATTTTCACTTTTTTTTGTATCTTCTAAGTCGTTTGGCCAATGCTTGTAATTTCTGCTTCTTTTCATCTAATTGCTCTATTGCTCCTTGTTGTGAGATTTTACCTAACCACCCAACAGCACTACAGCTCGACTGACGCTAATGAGAACACACGCCACTGAATCCGCTGTGAAGGCAGATCCGCCGGAAAGGATACACTAGAATGAACCTTAGCAGCAGAGTGCACGCGTGAAACAACTGACATCTGGGGAGCCCCTGCAATCGACCAGATTCTCCGCCACTCCTATACCCCAACGTAGCAGCCCGAAGGCGTCTGACTGTAGCCAAAGGTGCATTCAGCTGTTGGCAAACTGCAGACACCACCTCCTGCATCCGAGTAGTGAATGCACATATCCTTCCCATGCTGAAGATGCCATACTGAAGAACTGAATAACGAATGCTTAGATTACTAGATGTGAAACTTGCTACACTCCTGAAGTGTCACCAATGGATGCTGATGCCTTAATAAAAAAATTAGATATCCTGAAATTACTGTCAAAATTCTGAGTTTAAACCTCTTCAACAGAAAAATACACAAATTTAAGAGATATTCCACTGGTAAGACACACAAAAAGCTAAATATGACATTCCGCTCTTTATACATGCTCAGACAGCAGCTGGTACCTGGGCCAGCCACTGGCCAATACTGTTGTGAAATGTTTTGAGATCGTCAGGCACGTAATGTTGAATTTTCTATGAATGATGTAGTTCTTTCTTCTTTGTTGGAACATTTTGTAACCCAAAAACATAAATTTGACCAAATATTTTATTAAATTTTTTTTAACCACACCGTAACAATAGAATTTGATAGTGAAAGTTAAGATGTTTCCAAATTATGTTACATGCATGGATGTCTCTTGCTTTCACAATCTGTTAAAAGTAAATGGTGTGACATATTGTTTAAGAATCCAAAAGCGTGTACATGAACGGTTTTGGTAATGACTGGAATAGTCATAGGTTAATGAAAATTTATATTACTTTTGGAAAACAAATAATGAAATTAGGAATCCACTTAAGTTTTTCTATAGGTAGTTGTATGGCTGGATCTGGTGCTCAGTGGTGTCTAAAGGAGATAGCAAAACGAAAGGGCAGCACTCGCATACAGGACAGCCCAGTGTACATTAAGTAGCTGTGACGCATTTGGCGATGTAAAAATATTGTGAGTGTTGAACCTGCATATTGGAACGCAAGTTGGTGTAGCAGCAGCTTTTGTGTCGAATCTGCCCCCAGAAAATACGGTTTTTGGACAATAACAATATCCAACATCAACAATGACGCAATTTGGAACCAACGCCACTTAATGGAAAATGCCTGCTCCCAAGCAACATTGAAGAAACAAACTTCCATCTCACTGGAGTCGTGGAGAGGCTAACCAATTATCGCTGTGCCGTCTCCAACTAAAGCACCACAACAACAATGATAAATAAGGTAAGATTCTTTATTAAATCTGAGTAATGATACATCGTATAAGATGAACATCAACAAAAGCAAAACGAGGATAATGGAATGTAGTCAAATTAAATCAGGTGATGCTGAGGGGATTAGATTAGGAAATGAGACACTTAAAGTAGTAAAGGAGTAAAATAACTGATGATGGTCGAAGTAGAGAGGATATAAAATGTAGACTGGCAATGGCAAGGAAAGCGTTTCTGAAGAAGAGAAATTTGTTAACATCCAGTATAGATTTAAGTGTCAGGAAGTCGTTTCTGAAAGTATTTGTATGGAGTGTAGCTATGTATGGAAGTGAAACATGGACGATAAATAGTTTGGACAAGAAGACAATAGAAGCTTTCGAAATGTGGTGCAACAGAAGAATGCTGAAGATTAGATGGGTAGATCACATAACTAATGAAAAGGTATTGAATAGGATTGGGGAGAAGAGGAATTTGTGGCACAACTTGACAAGAAGAAGGGACCGGTTGGTAGAACATGTTCTGAGGCATCAAGGGATCACCAATATAGTATTGGAGGGCAGCGTGGAGGGTAAAAATCGTAGAGGGAGACCAAGAGATGAATACACTAAGCAGATTCAGAAGGATGTAGGTTGCAGTAGGTACTGGGAGAGGAAGGAGCTTGCACAGGATAGATTAGCATGGAGAGCTGCATCAAACCAGTCTCAGGACTGAAGACAACAACAACAACAACAACAACAACAACAACAACAACAACAACAACTACTACTACTACTACTACTACTACTACTACTACTACAACTACAAACATGAACGATTGTAGCCACTGAGGTATGTCGGAATCTCTCAGCTTGGATCCATCTTGATTCCCAACAGAACATTGCATATTGAGTGTAATAACTTGAATTATTTCAGTATCTATTGAATATCCCCTGAAAGATGTGGTGAACACAAATGTTCATAGAATTAATATCTTCTTCAGAGAGACTGTTGTATGGTACTATTATACATGTCTACAATCTGTTCGCTGATGTGATTAGGTTAAAAATACAAAGTAGGTGGCGAATTGTTTATTTAGTGTAATGTGTTTTGTTGCTTGGTAAAATTATTGCAGATAGAGCCCCATTATCCTCATCAGACTTTGGAGACAGGTCCAATAGGAAATTAATTGTCCTGAACTAGCAATATTCCCTGAGGTTACACACTGGCAAACAAGTAAATGTTACTGGAGTCAGCAAAAACATTGCAGCTTAAATGGCAATTCTTACCTGAGTGATTTAGACGCACTGCCGCTGTGAGAAATTAAACAGAGGGTACAGTGAGGCCGCCTTTCGTGATGATACCGAGGCAGTAGGTGGTTCTAGCACTATGCTACTATAAGAAAGAGCAATAAAACGGCTTGTTTTTTCCTAGCTCTGTAGGCACGAAAGAGTTTCCTTCCCAGTAACTTAAAACATTAATTTTTATCCTACTAAATGTCAGAAAGCAAACACAGCTACTGCAATACTTTCATAGTTAAAATGAGATACTTTCCCTGCTACAAGGACCTTGAAACATTTGATTGCAAGCGACTCTTGTACCTTAAAAATAAAACATGAATCGGTGTGATGTGGAATCAGTGTGCTCTGTTACAACACTCACTATACGCTTGTTTGTATGGACATAGACCGTTCTGTAACTCGAAACCCTTCTAACGAGCACTTCTATTTATGGGACGTGACCTATTGCAACAATGTGTACAGGTATGAAGCTCCGTTATATCCAGTTAACATAATGTCGAAAGAAGTGGACGAGACCTATTTTTCAACTCATCCAGTCAAATTTAATTGCTGCTGTCTTTTTGGATGTTGGGATTTAAGTATGGCTTTTCTGCAATACTTGAAACTAATGAACTTTGAGGTGAATACGCACCCAAAAATGAGCCACCATGACTAGTGGTGAAATTCACAAACCACTTTTTAGTCAGCTACAGAAGGAACATTAATATTTTTACCTCATTTCTTTGAATATTTTATGACTTTCACATATAATGTATCTCAGCACCTACACTACTGATAAGCTTATATTCAGTCCCTGGTTTTCAATAGTTCAAAATATTGTTCAATGTCGGTATTTAATTTCTTTCCAGTCTGATGCTCCTGCAGTAACGTACTTATTTTTTTGCACTGTACTACGGTTTCTACCTTACATGTTGATTGTCTGTCACACACACTTTGCAACGTTGTCCACTTGTTAGAGTAAGAGGAGTCGGAGCATCTGAAAGTACTTACAAAAGGACTATTCTAGTACATTTACAACGCAACTGAAGTGCACGAACAACAATATTTCAATATAATACCAATAATCGTGACAGTGATGTGTTGTGGCAGTATGTTTGTGACGAAGAGTTAAAAATTTTTATCCAAACAAATCCAATGGTTTGTTTTAAATGCTATCTAATAGCGGAATCCATTTTCTATTGTGTAACAACAAATAAAGCAGAATCTAAGTGTTATTTTTAATTTATTGCATCCACTGGATCTTTAATACATAGTAACTGTGATCTGGCTGTACAACAAACCCTTGTTTTTCTTTCTGCAGCAACTACAGTGAGTAAACAGGTAACGAAATACAATATGTATCTTTAATATGTCAGACTTAACACTTCACCGAAGTTAATACAACTGATTTAACAAACAGTTCATCTCATGTACAACATGTCACATATATGATACATTCTGCACATAAATTTTTCAATGGAACTAATTTTTATTGAATCAGTTTTACAAGTGCTTTCTTATAAATTTTATTTCTTTCTGAGTGGATTAAGATAACTCATTTCTTTCTGAACTGTGCAGTTGTGACCTCTGCACATCTGCTTCCACTAGGTCCTACATTATGTGTTATATCTTCCACCCATCATTTTCTGCTCATCTCCGTCTATTATTACCACCTTGGATGTGACCCACTATGTTCTTTGTTAGAAGTGTACTATCTAGGCAGTCTCTCTTTGTCAGATACAATGGCTACTTATTTAATTCTTTATCAATTCAAGGACAGTAACAAATCAGTGACATTACTGTAAATTTTAAATTATATGTCTTACACGAAATTATTAAGTAACAAAAAACGGTCAGTATAAAGAGCTTATAATAATAATGATAATAAGAATGATAATAATAGTAATAGTAATAAGAATGATAATAATAGTAATAGTAATAAGAATGATAATAATAGTAATAGTAATAAGAATGATAATAATAGTAATAGTAATAAGAATGATAATAATAGTAATAGTAATAAGAATGATAATAATAGTTGTAATAATAATAATAATGATAATAATAATAATGATACTAGTAATAATAATGATGATAGTAATAATAATAATAATAATAATAATAATAATAATAATAATAATAATAATAATAATAATAATAATAATAATAATAATGATAATAATGATAATAATGATAATGGACGACGCATGAACCCTATGCCCGTCCACAATGGTAATGACACTACTAGCCAACTGGAAAATGATTTAAATCCAAATAGAGGTGTTTTGCAGGATATGCTTCCTGCAACCACCCTAGAAGGAAAACAAAGACAGAGGATGAGATGGTCAGATGAAGTTAATCGACACCTCATGTTCTGTTATTACCAAGCAACAAACCTACGAACCAACACAACGGGATACAGATCACAAGTATACACAACATTTATTACCAGATACCCAGAATTAAAATTTTTAACAGAACAACGATTAGCTGATCAGATCCGTGTAATAATAAAAAATAACAGGATACCCCAGTCAGAATTAGAAAACATTAAACAACAAGCACAACAAATACTGGAACAAAATAATGTGCAATCAGAAGAAGAAGAAAATACAGTAATGGACTCAAACATCCCAGAGCAAACAAACAAAGAACAAATGCACCAATTAAACAATCAGAGGAAAACGAAATCTTAAGACAGCCACCAGAACAAGCACAAATAGAACACGAAGTGACACAGATGTTAGATATAGAAGAAAAATTTCAGCTAACATATATAGAATACAAAGATACAAATACAGACATTAGACCATTCTTGCATAGACCACGAAATAACCCACAAGTCGAAACAACAATAAAAACTATCAACACAATCATACACAACAAAATATATGAAAACACACCTATGGAAGAGTTACAACTACTGGTTTATATAGGAGCACTCACTACACTAAATATACACACTAGGCAGAGATCAGAACCAACCAACACACAGAAGAAACCCACAAAACCAGCATGGCAACACAGGCTACAGATCAAAATAGAAAAACTGAGAAAAGACATCGGACAGCTAACACAATTTAAAAGAAACGAAATCTCGGAAAAAAAAACGAAAAAAGTTAGGTAAAATCTCACAACAAGAAGCGACAGAGCAATTAGACGAAAAGAAGCAGAAATTACAAGCATTAGCCAAACGACTCAGAAGATACAAAAAAAGTGAAATAGAAGGAAACAAAACCAAACATTCAACACAAACCAAAAGAAATTTTACCAGACAATAGATAACACACACATTAAAATAAACAATCCACCAAACATAACAGAAATGGAACACTTCTGGAGCAACGTCTGGTCAAACCCGGTACAACATAACAGGCACGCACGGTGGATACAAGCAGAAACAGATACATACAAGATGATACCACAAAAGCCTGAAGTGATAATTTTGCAACATGAAGTCACCCGAGCAATTAATTCTACTCACAATTGGAAAGCCCCTGAAAAATATAAAATAGCAAATTTCTGGCTAAAGAAATTTGCCTCAACACATTCACATCTAACTAAATTATTTAACAGTTACATTGCAGACGCATACAGATTCCCTGATACACTTACACATGGAATAACTTATCTGAAACCTAAAGATCAAGCAGATACAGCAAACCCAGCTAAATATCGCCCCATAACATGCCTACCAACAATATACAAAATATTAACTTCAGTCATTAAACAGAAATTAATGACACATACAACACAGAACAAAATTATAAATGAAGAACAAAAAGGCTGTTGCAAAGGAGCACAAGGATGTAAAGAGCAACTGATAATAGATGCAGAGGTGACATATCAAGCTAAAACTAAACAAAGGTCACTACACCATGCATACATTGATTACCAAAAAGCTTTTGATAGTGTACCCCACTCATGGTTACTATAAATATTGGACATATACAAAGTGGATCCTAAATTGATACAGTTCCTAAACATAGTAATGAAAAATTGGAAACCACACTTAGTATCCAAACAAATTCAAATAATATCACATCACAACCAATACAGATTAAGCGTGGAATATACCAAGGAGACTCGTTAAGTCCTTTCTGGTTCTGCCTTGCCCTGAACCCACTATCCAACATGCTAAATAATACACATTAGGGATACAATATTACTGGAACATACCCAAACAAAATCACACATTTGCTATACATGGATGATCTAAAACTACTGGCAGCAACAAATCAACAACTCAACCAATTACTAAAGATAACAGAAGTATTCAGCAATGATATAAATATGGCTTTTGGAACAGACAAATGTAAGAAAAATAGCATAGTCAAGGGAAAACACACTAAACAAGAAGATTACATATTGGATAACCACAGCGACTGCTTAGAAGCGATGGAAAAAACAGATGCCAATAAATATCAAGGATACATATAAAAAATAGGAATAGGTAATACAAATATTAAAGAAGAACTAAAAGAAAAATATAGACAAAGACCAACAAAAATACTGAAAACAGAATTGACAGCAAGAAACAAGACAAAAGCTATAAATACTTATGCTACACCAATATTGACCTATTCATTTGGAGTAGTGAAATGGAGTAACACAGACCTAGAAGCACTCAATACACTTACACGATCACAATGCCACAAATATAGAATACATCACATACATTCAGCAACTGAAAGATTCACATTAAGCAGAAAGGAACGAGGAAGGGGATTTATCGACATAAAAAACCTACATTATGGACAGGTAGACAATTTAAGAAAATTCTTTATATAACGAGCAGAAACTAGCAAAATACGCAAAGCAATCACTCATATAAATACATCGGCTACACCACTGCAATTTCATAACCACTTCTACAACCCTTTAGATCACATATCAACAGATACGAAGAAAGTGAACTGGAAAATGAAAACACTACATGGCAAGCACCCATATCATCTAACACAGCCACACATTGATCAAGACGCATCCAACACATGGCTAAGAATAGGCAATGTATACAGTGAAACAGAAGGATTCATGATTGCAATACAGGATCTAACAATAAACACCAGGTATTACAGCAAGCATATTATTAAAGATCCCAATACCACAACGGATAAATGCAGACTTTGCGAACAACAAATAGAAACAGTAGATCACATCACAAGTGGATGTACTATACTAGCAAATACAGAATACCCCAGAAGACATGACAATGTAGCAAAAATAATACATCAACAACTTGCCATAAAACAGAAACTAATAAAACAACATGTTCCCACATACAAGTATGCACCACAAAATGTACTGGAGAATGATGAATACAAATTATACTGGAACAGAACCATTATAACAGATAAAACAACGCCATATAACAAACCTGACATCATACTCACCAATAAAAAGAAGAAATTAACACAACTAATCGAAATATCCATACCCAATACAACAGATATACAAAAGAAAACAGGAGAAAAAATTGAAAAATAAATTCAACTGGCTGAGGAAGTCAAGGACATGTGGCATCAGGATAAAGTTGACATTATACCAATTATACTATCAACTACAGGAGTCATACCACACAATATCCACCAGTACATCAATGCAATACAGCTACATCCAAACTTATATATACAACTACAGAAATCTGTAATTGACACTTGTTCAATTACCCGAAAGTTCCTAAATGCAATGTAACATATACCGTACAGTTAAAAGGAAGTCACGCTTGATGAAGGTCCGTGTCACTTTCTATTTTTAACCAGACTTAACGTCTGGTAAAGTAAAGAAATAATAATAGTAATAAAATAATAATAATAATAATAATAATAATAATAATAATAAATAATAATAATAAATAATAATACTCTAACAAAAATGGAAAGATTGAGTAAAATGTGGGATATCCCATCATATTGTGTTTCAACTTTATGACAAATTTTAATCACATTGTACCACTGTTACTGTGCTTCCATGACAAACTCGCGTTTCAAAAGCGGCACATATCTTAAAATACGAGAAGAAGTCAGTCTGAACCCTTCAAAAAACACAAACTGCAGCACATAACTGAACATTATATTTTACCTAGGGTAAAGACGTAACCTAACAACATACGAAGTATCACAAGATAAAATTATAGCAATCCTTTGTAATTACTGCAAAGGTCTTAATTTCTTTTAAAATAGCTAGCTTTTACGTTGATATAACGAGACAATACGTACAGTGTGCTCTCCAATCGCAGTAACCTTCATGTAACTGCTGATTTTAGGTATTCACGGGGCTCACAAACCCAGTAAACACAGCTTCTTATCACATGGCCTGATTACATTTTTCGCAGATGATCTCATTTGCCTTCGATTTCTCTATATCTTTTATCAGCTGTTCAACATGATCTTTGTATTGACTGTAAACCATAAAAACAAAATGCATGAAGACATTGGCCATTTGTATGCCATTTACCAGATCGAACTGGCGCTTTTCTGTAAAATTAGGTATCTGTTTTTCAAGAGTTACAGCATCGTATGTATTGTACAATTCCGTAACTAGCTTACTCACATGGTGCCAGATTAGGTGCGACCATTTCGTGTATTTGTTGTCTGTCTTCGAGCACACCTGAACTGTGAGCTCGTCCACAACTGCGAGAGTAAGAATTATCTCGTTTCTGCCTATGGTTATCCCTTGTATACCCTGCTGCAGCTCTGAAGTCAGTTTATTTACTGGCTCCGCTACACCAGTATCCTCAGAGACGTTTCTTCCAGAGGTACCTGTAGTGTTAATGCTGAGTACAGAGTCAAAACAGGCTTTTAAAATGGCATCAGATATTTTGCCCTGTGATGCCTGCTTGGCCAATGACAGGATTTCTCCCCTTTGCTGTTTGCCCAGGTCACATAGTTTCTTTGGATTTATCTCTGCACCACCATTCTCGACATTGTTTACATTTTCAGAAAAAACGGCTTTGTGGCCGTCACAGTCTTCCCTTGTTCTGACCACTCCAGCTAAGAAATCATCCTTACTACCAATGCTGCGGATGCCTTTAACAACTCTTTCATTACCATCCACCTCGTTCTCACCAGTACCTGCTGTGCTCTTTCCCAACTTCTTGGCCTGTTTCCTGTGCCTATTGCTTCTCAGTTTCTTCTCAAAATTCTCGATTGCGCCTTCCTGTGTGTCCTCGATGATTTGTGAAGCTGTCTGGAAGCTGACTGTGGCGTGAGCGAAAAACAACAGTGAGGCACTGAACTGGAACACTTCCAGAGGTGTTGCCTTCCCCTCCTGTTCACGTTCACCACTGTTAATGGCCGCAATACCAGCACCCGCGGCGTTGACAACCAGTGAGGTGACGTTGAGAGTATTCCGCACTATTTGTCCTGTCTTGCTCACCACCTGGCCATTCCTCGCCATAATTGCTGCTTGACTCGCAGCCGCCCCAGCTGCCACACCGACCACGCTGCCCACCATAGATCCCCACGACATGAATGCCTGTGAAGTATAAAGCATGGTGAAAGTGATATACGTTTGAAATTGGAAGCATACAAGAAATATCAGTACAAAAGGAGGTCATAAACTATAGGTTTACTCTGCCTGAGACGACCTTGTCGTCGACGGCACACTGATTTCCCTACGCCGTGGAATGACACCGAAAAATGAGGTATTCAGTACTGAATATCTTACCCCCCTAGCCAGTTATGTAAAAAATTGGCAATATAATGGAATCAACCTCGTAAAGTAGTGTCCTAAATGCTTGAAAACATCAATGAAAAACTTCGCAAAATGTAATACATTTCTGTGCCACTTATCTTGAAAACCCCAAATAAATAAAGAAAAAAGAGAAAGATCTATAGCAAATTAAGTTTGATACGAAACGACATTAGCCAGCGTGATTGTCTTTCTGTAACTTTGTTCTTTACAGACATATGAAAAACAGTACCGTTTTTAAGACCGGAAAGTACATTGTGAATGATCGAAACATGATTTAGTTGGTGACTGCTGATCTGAGGTGTGCTATGTGAGGAAAGACAAGTATTTTAGAACAAATCCTTATTTAGAGGTTCTAATGTGGAAAGCAGCGTGCAAACTCAGATGAACACAGTTGTTGCTCTGTGACTTGCCTTCCTTCAAGATGTAAGCCTCTTGACGTTTTCCACTGCTTTGAGCTTTCAGCTACTCGCTGCATTATCGTCTTGCTTTTAGTTGCTGTATGTAGAATTAACGCAACGCGTATGTTTTGTTTGTAAGGAAAAATTTCGTATTACAATTTTCAAGTAAACGTCTAGAGGACGTGGATGAATGAAAGTATTGAACATAGTGAGAAGAACACGGTGTTTGTCTATGGCACGGGTACCGTTGGAAAGGGATTAAGAGCCGTAGAAACTTTGATTTTTAATTTCGCAAGCTCTCCTACCAAATTCCTTACTGCATGCTGCTTGTAAATTAGTGGCGGAGTAATATGTGACACGAGGTGTGAATTTAAAGAATGAATGTACAGCAGGATTACATCAGACACACTGAAGTCACTAACAGTTAAGAAGTTTCGTGTGAAGTTCGTTTCATCTAGCCTTATGTAATTCGTCTCTGAATCCATTTATTCCACAGCAATAAATTCTAACAGTCGTTTGTCTTTGCACATGTGATTCAAGTGACATTTTTACATTTCTTTTTGTAAAAGAGCCTATGACCCTTATTTTAAAAATTTTATCGAAAAACTACCATTATTGAAACATTTTCATATTTACATTGCTAACGTTTGCCTTGTAAACCTGGGCCATACTTCCGCCGACTTCTGAGGTATGTAAGGTTACAGGAGTTACGATTCCGTTTTTAGGTCCTTTTTCTTGTAATTCAGCTATTTCTTTTTATGTAGACTAATGCCCACAATTTGTTTCTTCGGGTGGTTCGATTCTATATGCTATAGGAAACAAAGAGTAGCTCACTCATTTACTATTGAAATCGGGATTTATAAAATTAGGTGCCCAATATGTCCAGCCGACAATATCACACAAACGAGGGAAGTTTTTAACTGTTAGATTCAGTGAACACATGTTAATGAAAAAAGGGCAAATTAAAAAATAGAACATGTAAAAGCTTCAGGCCGTCAGTTTACTACACGATCCCGTTGACAAATAGTTCACTAAACCAGTAGGAGACGTGAAAGCGTATCCCTCCCTATAGATTGTCTTAGAATTATCAGTATAGAAGATGATGGCACCCTGGAGATACCCAAGGATGGCACATAGAATACGTTTGTAAACCATAGGAGCGAGAAACCTCAGTACCCTGGAACAGATCGGTCCTAATAAGTGGTCTGGGCACCATAAAATGGAGGGGGGTGGTGGTGGGGTGGTATGCGAGGAAATACATAGGGTCCATTACAGTAAGTGTAGATAGAGGTCCTGACAGAGGGAAATCAGAAACATTCAGGGTCAAGTACTTTCAGGATGGAAGGAGCTGCTGAGCTACAAACCTATCATAATCAAGTCTGGACAAGAACAGGGCACAGTAAAGATGATGAAGGGTGGCACGATGTCCAGCCCAACACGTGAGAACCAGGAGGCAGAGAGCACTGAGCTTCTGCATGCATATACCCTTTAGGTGGCGAATATTGGAACGCCATGTCAGCCTTTTATCAAACATAACGCCCAAGCAACGGCACTGGGCTAAAACATTGATGAGCTGATTGCCTAAACCAAGTTATGAATCGGGGTGTACTGTGGGTCGACGACAAAAACGCAAAACCACCTTTTTTGAGGGATCTTTTTTTGTTTTGCTTTAGGGCGCAAAAAACAACTGGAGTCATATGAGCCCAAGTCAGAACTATAGAACACGAAGACACAGAAGAGTTGAAAAACGGCTGCAAGTCAGTCCCAATTCACCTAATAGAAGGCAGCTAAAAACAGGCAAGTGAAAAACAGCAAACAAAGACACCGTACAGAAAAGGAGGTCCAAAACTAGCAGTTAAATGGCTTTCACCATATTTCGTTTGCGGATAAATAGTAAACAGCAGTAGACAGCCAGCGCGTTGTTTGATAACACTGCCCATAACTCATATGGCAGACCCAAGTGGGAGTGTACACGCTTAAAAGATGGGCATTCTATCAGGAAGTGGCATACAGGTAAAACTTGGGCACAATGTGTACAAAGTGCCTTACCAAATGACGATGGCTAAAAAGGCAGTGCCCAATATGCAACTTAGTAAAAATAATCTCCTCCCGGCGGGAGGGACGACAGGAGGTCGTCCAAGCCGCTGGGAGAGGCTTAATAAGCCGGAGCCAATTCCCGTGAAGGGAGGACCATCGGCGATGCCAAAGGGAGACCACCTCCTAACAGACAGCAACACAGAGATCATCAGAGGGAATGTAGGAACTAGTGGACTGAGGTACTAGGGCTGCAGCCTTTTTTTTGGTGGGGTTTAAGGGCGCTCAACTACTGAGGTCATTAGCGCCCAGTCACAGTTGTTAGAGCACGTGGAATCTACTAAAATCCAAGGGGATGGGGGGACACCAGAAAGTCCTGACAAAAATGCAGATAAAAAAGTTAGATGTCTTTGGACAAGCCAGTCAAAGTTATAAAACGCAGAACACGAGCAGCTGCTCGAGCGTCATCAGCTAAAATATCCGGTGAAGTAGATGGCAGGGACAGGACAACACGAGATTGACTAAAGCGGGGACACAATAAAACATGGCGCACTGTTAATGCTTGACCACAAGGGCACTGCGGGGCTGGGTCACCGGAGACCAGGTAGCGGTGGCTAAATCGGCAATGCCCAATCCGCAACCTGGTCAGAAGGACCTCCTCTCGCCGAGATGGTCGGGAGGAGGTTGTCCAAGCAGTTGGGAGCCGTTTTACTGCCCGCAGCTTGTTGCCTTGGAGGGATGACCAAGCATCCCACCACAACGACACAAGCCTCTTACAAACAACCCCACGAACGTCAGATGACGGGAGACAATGGGAGGCTGGCCGAGGCAGGAGGACTGTAGCCTTGGCTGCACCATCAGCAGCCTCATTCCCAGGCACTCCTACATGTCTGGGAACCCACAGAAAGCTGACAGGAGAACCATTATCAGCGAAAGAATGGAGGGACTGCTGGATCCGTTGAACCAAGGGATGGACCGGATAGGGAGATCGAAGGCTCTGAAGAGCACTGAGTGAGTCAGAGCAGAGTACAGACGATGAATGGCGGTGGCGGCGGGCATACTGAACGGCCTGATGGTGAGCAAAAAGCTCGGCTGTAAAGCTGGAACATTGGTCGAGGAGCCGGTATTTAAAGGTGGCGGCCCCGACGACAAAGGCACAGCCAACACCATCGTCAGTTTTGGAGCCATTGGTGTAAATAAAGGTGTGACTGGCAAGTCGAGCATGAAGTTCAACAAGCCGTGAGCAATTCACTGCAGCCGGAGTACCCTCCTTCGGGAGTGAGCTGACGTCGCGATAAATATGAACCGGAGCCTGGAGCCATGGTGGTGTCGGGCTCTCACCCTCTTTGAAGGTGGTAGGGAGGGCAAAATCCAATTGTCGAAGCGGCGACGGAAGCGGACTCCGGGGGGCAGCAGGGCAGACACATACAACCCGTACTGATGGTCGAGAGAATCGGCGAAGAAGGACTGATAAGAGGGGTGGTCGGGCATTGACAACAGCCGGCAGGCATACCGACACAGCAGTACGTCGCGCCGGTAGGTCAATGGTAATTCGGCAGCTTCAGCATAAAGACTCTCGACAGGACTAGTGTCCGGTCGCAAGACGTAACCCCCGATAGTGGATGGAGTTGAGACGGCGTAAGAGGGATGGCCGAGCAGACGAGTAGACGAAGCTCCCATAATCCAGCTTCGATCAGACTATGGACCGATACAAGCGAAGCAGGACAGTGCGATCCGCTCCCCAAGATGAACCACTAAGAACTCTGAGGACATTAAGAGAACGTGTACAACGGGCCGCCAAATAAGAGACATGCAGAGACCAACAAAGTTTCCTGTCCAACGTGAGCCCTAGAAACTTAGTCGTTTCCACGAATGGGAGAACAACGGGACCGAGATGTAAGGATGGCGGAAGGAACACTTTATATCGCCAAAAGTTGATACAAACCGTCTTCTTTGCAGAGAACTGGAAGCCATTTGCCACGCTCCATGAGTATAGGCTGTCTAGACAACGCTGAAGGCAGTGCTCCAGGAGGCACGTTCTCTGGGCACTGCAGTAGATCACGAAGTCACTTTGGGGCCGCGATGGACTCGCCGGACGATATGCACGCCTCGGCGCTCCAGTTTGGCCCTGAGCTCCTCATCAGATTGCAGCAGGAAGTCTCGATGAAAAATAACCCCCTGCGTCCTATTCAGTGCCAGATGCGGGACAATGGACACTGGGATGTCCCCTAGTCGGTCGCACGCCTGGAGCGCCGCCGACTGTGTGGCGGAGGTGGTCTTTATAAGAACGGACCCCGAACGCATCTTACTGAGAGCCTCGATTTCCCGAAAGATGTCCTCGATGTGCTGAACAAAGAACATGGGCTTGGAGGTGGCGAACGTCCCCCTATCGGTTCGAGAACAGACCAAATGGCGGGGGAAGTACTTCGCCCCAAGCCGGCGGGCCTGTCCCTCCTCCCAGGGAGTGGCCAGGGGGGAAAGGGCAGGTGAACCAGAACCAGAGACAGTACCTTTCCTTTTGAAAGACTCGGCCGCAGAGCGACCTCATACGTGTTGACGTTTCATCTGCGAAACGTCCGCCCCGATACCACCCACTCCGACCAGGGGCTCTCCCCACGGGCGCCACCCAGCCTCAGCAAGGGCCACCTGGCAGGATGACCCTTGCCGGGAGTCCTGATGCCCCAAGGAGACGGGCATCTACTCCTTGGCCGACATGGGGAGGGTGCAGCTCAGGTATCGGCAGTACGATCCCTGTGTTGTCAGGGGGCTTCAACCTAGAGGGTACATGACGACCCCACCACAACGGGCTGGCTACCGTGCTGGATTTCTGGTGCCATGGAAAGTCCATCATGATCGTAGGTGCAGATGGGGACGCACTATGGGCGTAACTTTTACAACCCATCAGGCATTTAGGCCCAGTTTGAGGAATAGTGGGTATGGTGACAACGCCATTACAATGCTGAGTGCCAAGGTCTTAGTGCACTGAGGACCAGTGGTACACCACGTAAGGCGTCCTTCCCCAAAAGGCTCGTACTTCTGAAGAATTTTGAAAAATGGTGGTCAAACCCCAAGGGGCACCATGACATGGAAGGCCGAAACGGTTGAAACTCCTTCTAGTCGCCTCTTACGACAGGCAGGAATACCTCGGGCCTATTCTTACCCCAGACCCGCAGGGGGGGCTGCAGCCTTGGCAGCAGCGTCAGCAGCCCAGTTTCCTGGCAGACTGACATAAGCAGGAACCCAAGGGAACATCATACTGGCTCCACCAAGACTCAGCAAGTGACAGTTTTCCTGGACCCACTGTACTAAGGGATGGACGGTGTACAGCCCATGAAGACTTTGAAGGGCGGCGAGTCTGCCTGAGCAGAGGACAATTGAAAAGGCTGCGTCGCCAGATGTACTCCCTAGCTAGATACAGAGTGAAGAGCTCGTCTGTAAATACTGAGCAGTGTGCCAGAGGCCAATGTCTAAAGACACGGGTGGGACTGACGAAGGCTCACTCGACCCCATGGACAGTCAGAGCCATCAGTGAATACAAACGTACTATTGTTAAGTTCCATGCGAAGGTCGTGAAACTGAAGGCGATAGCTCGAGGCTGGAGTAGCGTCCTTAGGAAGCGATTGAGGGCCAAGGTTAACATGGGTCGTTTCACGAAGCCAAGGTGGTGAAGGAGTCACACTCACCTGGAAAGTTGCAGGAAGTGTGAAGTTCAGCCGCCGTATCAAGTGCCAAAAGCGGACTCTAGGAAGTAACGTAAGAGCGAGGCGCCCCATACTGACAAGAGAAGGAATCGTCAAAGGAAGCGGCATAGGATGGGAGGCCACGCATGGTAGACGAACGGCATGCATACCTGCTGTGGAGATGGTCATGATGGTAGGACACTGGTAGCTCAGCAGCTTTAGCATACAGATTCCTTAACGGTCTGCTGTACAAGGCGCCCAAGGCCAAACAGATGGTGGATTGTGTTGAGAAAGCGTAAAATCGATGGGCATGGAGACGCATAAACAAAGTACCAAGAGACGAGTTTCGAACGGACAAGGGACCGGTACAAACGGAGGATGGTTCGATCAGCACCCCAAGAAGTACCACTGACAATGCGTTGGACACTGAGGAATCGCGTACACTGGGCTGCCAGGAAAGACACATTGGAAGACCAAGAGTATTTCCTACCGAGTATGAGCACCAGGAATTTCTTAGTTTCAGCGAGCGGAAGGGCAACAAGCCCATGTTGAAAAGATGGTGGGAGAATCCACTTGTGTCGCCAGAAATTCATACAAAGGCGTTTGTCAGTGGAAAACCGAAAGCCATTGTCGATGCTCCAGGAGAAGACCTCGCTGAAGACGCCGCTCAGTGAGAGAGGTCTGTGGAGAACTGCAATAGATGGCAAAATCGTCAATGAAAAGGGAGCTGGAGATGCCCACCGGGAGACAGCAGAAGCAAGAAGCAAAAAGCAAAAAGCAAAAAGCAAAAAGCAAAAAGCAAAAAGCAAAAAGCAAAAAGCAAAAAGCAAAAAGCAAAAAGCAAAAAGCAAAAAGCAAAAAGCAAAAAGCAAAAAGCAAAAAGCAAAAAGCAAAAAGCAAAAAGCAAAAAGCAAAAAGCAAAAAGCAAAAAGCAAAAAGCAAAAAGCAAAAAGCAAAAAGCAAAAAGCAAAAAGCAAAAAGCAAAAAGCAAAAAGCAAAAAGCAAAAAGCAAAAAGCAAAAAGCAAAAAGCAAAAAGCAAAAAGCAAAAAGCAAAAAGCAAAAAGCAAAAAGCAAAAATCATGACACTCAGGACAGAACCCTCAGGCACACGGTTTTCCTGGATAAATGTGTCCGACAAGGCGGAACACACACATACCTTGTATAATCCCCCTCTTAAAAATACCTGAAGGAAACAGGGCAGGCGGCCACGGAAGCCCCACATGTAAAGAATACGGAAGATACTAGTTCTGTAGCAGGTGTCGCAGGCCTTCTCCAAATCAAAGAACACGGCCACAGCCTGGGATTTCAGTAGGAAACTATTCATGACCTGAGTGGACAAAGTAACGTGATGGGCGCTCGAAATCCACACTGTGCATTCGGCAGTAAACTGCCAGACTCGAGCCACCATACCAGCCAGGCATGAATCATACGTTCCATCAAACTCATCTGGTAGTAGAGATGGGGGCGGTAGCTAGAAGGAAGGTTTTTTGTCTGTACCACACTTTGTATGGGTATGATAGTTGCTTCACGCCCACGTCCGGGAAATGTGCCCTCTAACCAGTTGCGGTGTTACATGTTAAGCAGAAAGTGCTTGCCCGCAAGAGAAAGGTACTGCAACATCTAAATGTGAATGGCCTCAAGCCCAGTTGCGGAGAATCAGGATGAACTGAAATCATGACCTAGCTCCCTAATGTTAAGGGCAGCATTATAGCAATCACGATTCGAAGAAGAGAAGGCTATCGCCCGAGGGTCCTCCGCTAGTTTCCGTTGGAGGAAGGCAGCATGATAGTGGGAAGAGCTCGAAACTTCCGCAAAATGGTGCCCCAAGGTGTTCGAGATACCAACAGAGTCCACTATAATATCGACTGCTACTGTCAGGCCGGAAATAAGGGAGTGGATCTTGGTCCCAGAAAGCTGTCAGATACTGGCCCAGACGACAGAGGTAGGCGTGGAACTGTTTGAGGAACTACCCTGAAGAACGCGATGACACTTTGCACGCATCTGTTTATAATGAATGCAGTTTTCCGTCATAGGAAGACAGTAAAAAACGCGGAGAGCACGCCTCCGTGAGTGAATTGCGTCGTGGTATGCCTCAGTCCACCAAGGGACTGACACGACGTGCTAAAGAGGAAGTGTGAGGAATGGAACGTTCTGCACCATGAAGGATAACGTTGGTGAGATAGTCGACCTGGTCATCACAACTAGGGAGATCTAGTCCTTCAAAGGCTACAATGGAGGAGTAAAGCTGGCAGTCAGCCTTTGTAAGCTCCAATTGGGCATGCATGTGGATGGGATAGGAGTCAGCAGACGGAGAGCACACAGTAAATGGTCGCTCTAGTAGGCGTCAGAAAGAACGGACCACTAAAAACGATGGGCAAGCTGGGCAGTGCAAAAGGATAGGTCCAAATGGGAATAGGTGTGTGAGGATTCAGAAAGGCAAGTGGGTGCACCAGTGTTACGGCAGAAGAGGTTGAGATGGTTAAGGACATCAGCCAAGAGGGCACCCCTGTGGAAGTCCTGTGAGAACCCAAAAGGGGATAATGCGCATTGAAGTCACCGAATAGCAAAAACTGGGGAGGTAGCTGCCCAATAAGCTGAAGGAAGTCTGCACTGGTGACATCGAATGAGGGAGGTACGTAAATGGTACAGAGGTAAGAAGTCAGTTGATGAAACGAAAGGTGAACTGCAACAACTTGAACATGGGTAGTCAGGGAGGTGGACTGACTATGAATGTCATCCTGTATGAGCAGCATGACGCTTCATGAGATGGAATGCCGATCTCAGGCGGAAGGCCAAAACGAATCCAAAAGTAATGTGGAAGCTCAAAGCAGTCATCAGTGCGCAGTTTCGTTTCCTGAAGGCAGTGTACAAGGAGAGCAGCCATAAATCCTCTGTGGGACCAAAGTCCACGAATGTTCCATTGGAAGACAGTCATGATGAGATGCAGGGGTGTCAACGCGGCTTCTGCCGATTGACAGCCAGTGTCGTTCTCTATGACAGGGCACAGAAGCAGGAGGAATCTGCGCCCCAGGGTCCACCGAAGCATTGGCTTGCATGCTGGGCCAAGGTACTAAGTGGTGACACTGTCGAAGATGATCTTAGATTTGGCAGAGGAGGAGGCCGTTTGCATTTGGTGGACTTCTTCGAGCCTTTCCGGTTACATGAAGACGCGGGTGTTGTTTGGCTAGAGGGACAGAGGAAGTCTGCAACGGAGTACTCCTGTCCTTCCCAGGCTACCAGTTGCGTAGTTGGTGGCTTCGCCATTTGAGGCGAGAGTTCGACGATTTGTTTCACAGCTTTACAGGGGGATGGCGATGCTACCGTGCCAATGGGGGATTTCACAACCTCTGAGATCAATTTGAGGTCTCGTGTCTGGGTGGCCATGTCCATCATGGAGAGGAGGCTAACAAGACTGGGAAATGAACTTTTTCCTTTACCCAGACTCTTGGACAGCCCACTAATCAAGATACATGGGACAATCCCGAGAGGAAGTGGCATGACTACCATTGCAGTTGATACAGCTGGGAGGAGGAGGCGGACAATCGCCCTCGTGTGAATCGCTACCACAAGTTACACATTTCCCTACGTCTGAACTAGTATGGTTGAAACGATACACTGGTAGCAGCACGTCAGGTTCGGAATGTACGGCTAGACTGTGATAATTTCCTAGCATGCTTTGATCTTGGATGGTAGCACCACTCTATAGAAGATGGATAACAGATGGCTCTGAGCACTATGGGACTTAACTTCTGAGGTTATCAGTTCCCTAGCTAACCTAAGGACATCACACACATCCACGCCCGAGGCAGGATTCGAACCTGCGACCGGAGCAGTCGCGCTGTTCCAGACTAGCGCCTAGAACCGCTCGACCAATCCGGCCGGCGATGGATAACAGTGTGGATGGGCAACAAGGACGAATCTACCTTTTTCATTACACAATCGATGTCAATGTCAAGTTCAGAGGTAAGATTCGATTTCGGCCTTGGTTAGACCGTCAAGCAGCCTGGTGTAAATTACATTACAAGAAGATCTATGAGCCTGAACACAAACCAGGTAGCCAAGGAGAAGTGAGACAGCTAGCACTTTATGTGCTTTGAGAATCAGTAGTAGTCTCCAAAAACAAAGTTCCATTCCATAAACGAGAGCAGGATTTCGCAGGGCTAGCAATTGCATCAACATTTCTGAATAATAAACAGGTTGACCTTGGTGAAGGCCTAACTCTTTAGTACATGAAACGACGAGGAACTGTGGTGCAGTGGGTAGGATCTTTGTATCAGTAGCTTTATTACGTTTGCCTTTCGTAGACGCTGATTGCGAAAATTATTGACTCATTGCGAGAAAATCCGTGTTTCCCAGGGTCTCTGATGCCATTTTCCTTCGAACTGTGGGCCCCTTCAAAAGAGGGTGCGCCCGCTTTAGGTGACTGTTCACACGTCGTACCTCCGGAACACCTGACAGAGGAACCAATCGGCAATTTGGGAAGGTTCCAGGCCAGGCAGTCACCACTTCCTGGACGTGGCCAGTACCAAGGAGTATGTGCGAACCCTACCTGTCGACCTGGGGCTCGCAGTTACGCGTTACCAATTCACCTGTTATGCGTTATACGCATGGGCTGGCCTTCGAGAGTACACAGGAAGAAAGACGAAATAGAGAATCCTCAAACGCCGAATGGGAGGAACGAGAGAAGGGAAACAAAGTAAAAGGGAGTGAAAAACAATAGTGAGACTGCTCTTACGGCAGCGACAGGTAATGAACATTCCAAGTAACATGCCAGACATGTTCCCCAAGGGAGGAGAAAATGAACAGCAGAAGGATAGACATGCAGCACGAAAGGGAAGAAATGCTGCAAAGGCTGACTCCCTGTGGTAGGTAAGCACGAACCCGCCGAAGACTGGAGAGCTCCCCAGTGGTATTTTGGAGGAGGAAACTGAAAACCATGGGAGATGGCCCACACAGTGGCCTGTAGGATGGCGTCTAGGAGCCAGTGCTCAGCAGATGCTACTGAGTGGAAGCTGCACCAGATGCAAAAATTGTAAACGACATTGCTGGGGTAACCACAGGACCAACAAGGCTACAAGCCGATTGATGGCTATGAGGAAGGGTGTGACACTCTGCACAGAATTTTGATTGGTACCGTTCCCCCGAATCCGAAGTGCATTGAGTGTAGTGCCAACTTGAACCCGGAAGAGCCAGTGAGAAAAAAAACTCACAGATAAAAGTCTGAAGGAGGTCACAGAAGCCCCAGTCATGGAGAGAACTGAAATTTGATGGCACCAAGCCATGTTGCGTGCCTTGTGTAGGTGAAAGAAGACCGCGACAAGATACTGGCAGGTAGTAAAAGCCTTCAGATGGCTGTTTCCCATTTGCATAAATCGTCAGTTACTGATCGTGATTTGCAGAAGCCACACTGATACGTTGACAAAAGGCGATAAGATTCGAGTACCTGACATCATTTGACTCCAACCATCCTCTCAAGCTGTTTAAGAAGTCCATTCGTCAGGCTAATTGGGTGATAGGTGTAAGAGACGGTTTCTTCCCGAGCTTAAGAATGCGGATAACTATACTGTCTCGCCATTGTGACAGAAAAGCACCCATGAGCCACATTCGGTTGAAGCCCATGAGGAGATGTTGCCTCTGGGAACGTGTAAGTGTTGGATCATCTGACTGTGGTGTGTGTGTGTGTGTGTGTGTGTGTGTGTGTGTGTGTGTGTGTGTGTGTGTGTGTGTGTGTGTGTGTGTATCTTGGCCTTGCTGCCAGAGAGTGGTAGCAGGATAGGTAGAGGACATCAATACCAATTCAGAATGTGTTGCGACGTGTTCTGCAATGAACAATGGATCAGTGCTCAGAGCACCTTGGAGGTTAAGACCCTGGACAGTTGACTGGCGTTGGCGGCCCGAAAGTCAACGGAGCTTGGACCAAGCCTGCAATGAAGAGGCATACGTCCCCAGGGAGGAAACATTAGGTTTCCAGTATTCCTCTTTACTCTGTTTATAAAAGTAACGAGCCTGAGCAGACACGTTTAAAAGCGAGGACGTTGGCTTATGCCGGTTGTCATTAAAATCTCTGCGGCGCCCGTCGGCGGTCCTAGGAGGCGACTGCTACATCCTTCGTCCACAATGGTACCGACCGACGATGTGGAGTTGTGGATAGAGGAACATTAGTGCCAGCAGCAAGAAGAATAGTTGCAAAGACGCCTTGCTCGACCGCATCAATGGATTACGAGAGGATGATGCTGGAATGCACAGCACATGTCTATGAAGGCCTATTGGCTCTGCAGAACACCCAGTGGGGGTGGGGGCTCTGCCTAGCAGCAGCAAGGGAAGGGAAACCACTGGGAAGTTATCACTGTCACTAAGGTCTTCAAGGTATGACCAATGCAGGGAGGCCATGAGAGAAGGGGAGTAATCGTGAGATCGATGACAAGGGTGTCATGAGCAGCACTGTAGTCGGTAGGGCAACCGTCATTGAGGAAACAAATTTAGGTCAATAATAAGTTAGTCAATTAAAAGACCCCTACCCATTGAAGCAGCACTCTCCCATAGCAGGTAGTGGTTGCTGAAGTCCCTGAGGAGGGGAAATGGCAGCGGGAGTTGCTGGACTAAGGTAGACGGTTAAACTTAAGGTAAGTGGCCTACCCCCAGGGAAGTAGATATTGCCAACCGTGATTTCTTGAATCGTTTGCACTCTGACCACCAGTACGTTGAGGCATCTGGTCACTAATGATATCAGAGCGAACCAAAGTTCTAGCTGCGAGCTAGAGTCACGCCGCAGTTCTCTTCTAGATTGATGTCAGCGTGCACTCCGCATCAGAAGCCGTGTCACGTCTGCGCAGTTGCTAGGAACAGCCTTCGATGCCGTATTACGCCAGATGGATCATGGGCCTGGGACGGTTCTGACAGAATGCCTGAAAACCATTAAATGTTTAAGTGTGGCCACGATGGAAGTGCTTTTCTTGGAGATCAAGACAGAATGCGCAATAGGAAGATACAAGACGTATTTCCGCTAGGTGACGATAGTATGCGTTGCAGTTCCTCTGGAGGATAGTGTGGCAGGACTGCAGGTTAGACAAAGAAGTGTAGGAGGTCATGTCAGCTCGTCAGTAGTTGTCACTGACAAGGATTGTGTGGCATCCATGAATAAGATGGCAGGCTGTGAGGGGACAGATGCTATCTCCAGGTGCAGTGGAAGGGCTGCCTCATCCCCATCGCCATCGCCATCCCCCTCCAGCGGTGGAGCAAGGCAGAGCACAGATGAAGTGAAAGCATCTGCGAGATCCAGAAACTGAAGAGCAGGTCTACTTGGGACACACAGCTCGTGAATCTTACGGCCAAGTGGTGGTAGTGTAGGGAAGCAGCCTACTCACGCCATCTACAATTCATATGCTTTCCATTGTGTGCCATTCTAGCACGCTGTAACTAGCTGTGACATCACAAATGTTGTGCAATTCCTTGAAGGTAAAGTAAATAATCTAAAATGTTAATACCATGTCAGGAGTGATGCTAAAATGATGTGTGAAGTTTCAGTTAAATAACATTAACAGTTTTTCGAAATTTTGACGTTTTATGTAGTAATCATTGGCGCAACAGGAAAGAGCTAGAAACTTCAAAATTTATATTCAGATTCATTTCTCACTGTTATTTAATGGAAACAGCATGCTGAATCTCACAAAGTAATATTTTGGTTGAAATTCATGATTTTCTGTACTAAGAATATGGAGGCAAGATAAATTAAGTAAGTGATTAGATAAAGCTAGGATGTTTAGATTTAGGT